>NW_025952477.1:0-26623 GCF_023119035.1 Salvia hispanica | reverse complement strand
TCTAAGGTTCTCCATGATCTCATAAGCGGATTCGTAGGAATGATGCTGATGTTGAAGCACATTTGACATAGAAGCCAAAATATAGCACTTCGCCATCTCATTGGCCTTAATCCACTTATTGTACACGGCCTTATCCTCCAACACCTCCCTATATGGGTCTCAATTTTCCGGAGACACCGCCATATCCGGGTACGGAGGCTCTTAGCATGCCACGTGATCTAGTGACGCTGGATTCGGAATCGAACTTATCGATTGCTGACTTGGTTTCACAGATTGAGCGCTTGACCGCAGATGTCGAACAATTGGTGTCCCAGATGGATGCACACGAGCGTCGCTTGAGCGATCCGCACGCTGCAATGCGTCCTCCTCCAGCCCCAGCGTTCAGCGTCCACCAGCCCCTCTGTTCAGCGCCGCACTACTCAGCTGCACCCTACACCGTGCAACTGCACATCAACACCGACATCGCAGGCAGCCTGCAGCAGCCACCAACACAACACTCCCCACTGTGCAACCATGATATCAGGTATGGCTCAATAGAGTCCCTTGCCAACGATATTGGTGCACATAAATCAGTGCAATCTCGCCAAATTCATTATGATGATATTTTAAGTGATCAATTACTTATTAATCAAGATCCAATTGGTGATGTTGAGGCACAAGACGTTATTCATTCTAGTGTTGAGGGTTCTTTTACCGTGAGTAATGTTGAGGCATCTAAGGAGATTAATGTGAAATTTGGAGAGAGTGTAATTGGAAGAAATGAGTTGGATAACAAATGGATCTTGGAAGAGGGCTTGGATGTTTCTGTTGAAGTTTCAAAAGTTCCTAATGTAGAAAGTCCGAGATCAAAGATGATTGGCAGGCCATCAATGTCAAGCAGCCGAAATGGACAAATTTAGGAGGTTGGAGCAGTGTATCGGTTATAATTTCGGGATCCTCTATTGCAATTTCGCTCAGACAAAGAGCCGAGAATGAGGTACCATCTACATGGGATCCTGGCGTTCTTTTTAATAGCTCTTATTCCTTGCTGGTAGCTGAGAACAATAGGGATGGAGAGGCTGCCCAGATATATTTTTTTGAATTCTTTTCTAAAGTATACATAGGGATGCTGGATCCAATCTTCCGAGAGAATTATGAAAAATATTGTCATTCTAATGGTAGACATGGGTTTCAAGTGGAAATTGCTCTTCCCAAGTTTCTTCTCAACATTAGTGATGGCGTGTCTGGTAGAATTTTAAAGGTAACTCGCAAAATGGAGTCATGAACCCGGATTGGCAACGTGGTTACAAACAAGCCTGGCATGATAGCTCTGCACAAGACAGTCGTACTGAGTTTCTGTCCGAAGTGGCAGATTTCCCTTCTCAAGTAGTAGATGCAGAGAAGGCGATGGAGCCGATTCCTTCCCAGACGGCTGACGTTTCATGTGCAGACGTTTCATGTGCAACTGAAGAACAAGATGATGTAGTTATGGTCAAGGCTTGGGTCAGCACCTTAAAGCGCAAAAATCAGCCGTTCTACAAGACCTCTGATGCAGCTGCACCTCCGCTGCACGAGCGTGACCGAAGGTTGGGGGTATTTGCCGAGATGGAGTCTCATCTTGCCATCACCGATCATCGCGTGGACAGCCTCCTTCTGCCTGATTTTCCTGAGTCGGATCCACCGAACACTCCCCCGGTTTGGCAGCAGCCCACCTCAGGACCGTTGTCAGGGTTCAACCTACCACCACAGGCACAGCCGCCTCCAGTTGTTCAGCCGTTGCCTCTTGGAAGTCAGTCGTTGCATCAGCCTGTAACCCACCTTCTAGGCCCTCCACCATGGGAGACTTTGATGTTTTCACTCCCTGGTGTTCCTCAGCCGCTGCATAATCTGCCCGGACAGTGCATTCAGCTCATATTGTCATCTTGCGACCAGCAAGCACCACTGCGGCGTTCACCCTCCTGCAGGGATATACTGAACCATCAATGTTCAGCAGCACCGCTGCCGGATGCAGCCCCAACACCAGCTGCGAACGACTCCCAGCATAACGGCACCATGGATGAGGGAGTCATTGATCGCCTTAAGGTGACGCATATCGTCAATGAGGTGAAACGCTTATTAATTCGGTATGCATTTGATCCAAGAGGAAGTGTCTCGCAAAACTTTGCATGGGATAGGAAGAAGATTGAAGCCTATGTTCAGTGGGTACTTAAACAAGTGAAAATTAAAACCTTTTAATGCCAATGTAATGCTGTCATCGTTGCACCTTGACCGAGTAGAGTTGAATCAAGCTGGAGGTTTCGTTGCTAAGGGGACAGTCATGGAACTTGATGAGGATATCCATCATCTTTGTAGCAAGGAATTGACGAGGGTATGTTGTTAGAAATTTGGGCTTCCACGTGACTAATTTAATGTGTATGGCTATCTTTCAGTTGCCCAATTAAAGTGATCTATTAAAGATTAAAGTTTGGGCTAAAGTGTATTTATTTTGTTATGGAAATAAGTGTAGATACCATTTTGTGATTTTCTATTTGATGAAGGAAATAAAGGGGTTTATATTTAATATAAATATAAGCTAGGGTTATGGTCCCCAGACGTCAGAAGAACATTCGATATCTATGTATTCTCTCGGCAGACTATTGCAAAGAATGTCTCTGATCGTTTGGAAGATCCATAGCCGCTGCAAAGCAATTCCACCGTTCAATTCGTTATGGATCAAGGTACGCTTCCGCTTTACAGTTTGTGTTCCTTCTCCGCTGTTCTCGGTTAATCATTCATAGAGAGTTTTATGTAATTGTTCATTCAATTATTCCAACAAGTGGTATCAGAGCCACTCTATTGATGATTCTCTGAGAATTTGGAAAAGGAAATTAGGTTTTATATTCTTACTCGGTACATTGAAATTCAAGAAATTAAGTTTCTTGAAATTAGGGTTTGTGACTGAATTCTCAAATTCTTGATTAGTTGTATTGCGATTTAAGATTCGTGTATGCCGCAACATTTTTTTAATGTTGTTTTGTGAACTTTTTATTTGTTCTGCATAGTGTGAAATATCTTGTGATTGATATTATTGTGAATTCTTTCCATTTACGTTTATTGAAGAATTTAATCAAGTTTCCTTTTGGGTCGAATCACAATTGAGAATTCATTGCTATAAAATATAAAATCTTTTGATTAAGAATTTGGTTTGGTTTTCGAAGAGTTTTTCAAAACCTACGTTTATGCACACATATAAGTCATTTTATTTGAATGTTTTAATATGGTTTAATTAGGAATGGTATTCAATTCAAGGTGTGTATATACATTGATTATTTTGAATTTTGATGAATTGAACTCGTGCTTACCGTGAAGGAATATGACTGGATTGATTTCTTGATTCTTTATTTCATGCGTAAGGTTAATTGGAAACTAATTGATTTGAGAATTCATGAGGTATGATTATGGATGAATTCATTTTTTAGCCGCTGCATCCTTAAGTTTGCGTGTATAATTTGTACGCCTACAGATTCTAACTTTGGTTAATGAATTGTTTTAATTCATGTTGGATTTGGTGAGCAATTTCATTACAGAAAATTTATGTATGTACACATACAGTTTAGTGTGAATTCTTTTAAGAATTCAATTAATGCTTATACATAAGAATTCACGATAAGTTGTAGATCAATCATGTTATATGCACGCATTCCAAGACCAGTTTTTTGGTTGATTGAATTTGTTGATCATGATGGTGAATTAATATAGTCGTTTCAATACTTGTTGATGCATTGATACAAATTGAAATGTGAAATTGATGATTCAATTGAATGTGTATTATTTTTATGTACGTTATATTCTAATATAACGTTAAAAATTAAGAATTCTTTTAAGAATTCAATTAAAGTTTTAAATTCAATAATTTTGGTGCATCTCATGTTCCTTTATTGATGTGTGTATTTTAATGCGGATATTAGTCGGGCCCACAGGAAGATTAATATTTGGCACGAGATACACACATATCTTTAGTGATAAATACGTGACAATTATTCAGTTTTCGTGTAAGTAATGTGTGATGCCCATAGGTGGACACTGCTTAACATGATCTTATTGTCAGTATTTGATCACTGTAAAGAGGCTACCACTTACAAATTCACATCACTGTCAAAGGACTTATTGTGAATGTTGTGCTCGGTACCTCGATATGGTTTACTAATGTTCAAAATAGATTAGTCGAAATAAGACGTTGCAACAGTAACCTCTCTTGTCTAGACTTCTTTACTGCGAATGTTAGGACGGTAATTGTGTGCGTATTTTTAATGCGGATATTAGTCGGCCCATAGGAAGATTAATATTTGGCACGAAACACACACATACCTGTGGTGATAAATACGTGATGATTATCCAGTTTTTGTGTGAGTAAATATGATGCCCACAGGTGGACATTGCTTGACATGATTTTATTGTTAGTGTTTGATTACTGCAAAAGGTTACCACTTGCAAGTTCATATTACTGTCCACAGACTTGATTTGAATGTTGTGTCGGTACCTCGAGATGCTACCATTTTATTTGAATTTTATGATGTGAGCATGACAATTAATTTGGTTTTGTTCTCTATTCAATTGTGATGTCAGCTTTTGCAGTTTCTTCCATCATGAACAATATTTCAGTGTTGAATGGGTCAAATTTTAAGGATTACAAAGATTATATTTTGATTGCTCTGGGTTGTATGGATCTAGATTACGCGCTGAGGATTGAGCAATCTACTTCTCCTACGGACTATAGTGCTTCTTATCAAAGGAGAAACTACGAGAAGTAGGAATACTCGAATCGTGTAAGTGTACTGATCATTAGGCATAGCAGCCTAGAAGCCTTTGGAGGCACTACATCTAAGTATATCACTAAGGACAGTGAATACCTTGCCAAAATTAAGGTACGTTTTGCAAAAACATTAAGGCTGAGACAAGCATGCTTGATCTCAATAAATTATAAGGGCAAGGGCAACATAAGGGAGCACATTATGCAAATGTCTCACGTTGCTTCAGTAAAGCTTGAATTTTAAAGACTTGCTTGTGCATTTGGTGTTGCACATCTGGTCAGTATCTCAAGAAATAAAGTAAAAGGGCATTAAGAGAGTGTATTGAGAATGCTACTATGGATAAGGGTCCATCACAAAAGAAACAATATAAAGATAATGATAGTTGTTTCTTTTGTGGTAAACATGGATATAAAAAAGAAGAATTGTAAATATCACGCATGGTGTGCAAAGGAAGTTACAATTCTTATTTTGGTCTGTTCTAAAGTTAATTTAGATTTAGTCTCTAATGATATTTAGTGGTTTTTATAGCCGTTGTAGCCTAATGGAGCGTACTCACAATCTAGGCATCAGGCAATCACAATATCCAAAATAATTTATAGGCATGGCATAACAGTTCAATCCACCCTTATTTCTCCAACATCATAAATTTGCACATAGAAGAGAGTTTAGAATAAAGCCCACCTCGATTTCTTTCGAGTTCAACAAAAATGCACTTCTTCTTGATATCCCACCGGGAACGCGAACTATCACCTTTAGTTCATATTTTTCAAATAAGTCTCAAATCATAGATTAAAATTATGCATGATCTCACGTTTCCCTTTTCCCTTTGATTATTTCTAAAATCATCAATCAAAATCAAAGTACGATTATCATATCGTTTTTATCACACAACAACTCCAGATTTATCATCAAATCGTGTCACGCATGAGTGTTTTTCCACACACAACACACGCACACACACCACGCATGTACACGCCTACCGAGGCGTGCACACACACACACACACACATGCATCAAATTTCACCGATTAAAATCCCCCTTCACTCGTTCTAAATGCATGTGGATTCAAGAACACCGATTAATCGGTAGAGGAAGAAAAGATTAATAATAGAAGTACCTTTTCTTGCAAAACAATCGGTAGAAACAAGTAAAATCTTGATTCTTCAATGAATTCTTGAATTGCAGCTTCAATTCTTCTCCACAAGATGAAGAATTAATGGAGAAAGTAGAAGAAAAATTTGAGAGAGTGGGGAGAGAGAAGTGGACGAAAATTTGGAGGAGTGGGCGACGGTTTTTGATGCTAGGGTTTTGATTCTCCCTCTTATATTTATAGAGTGCAAGATATACTCCAATAATTAAATAAATTAAAGATTTGGAGAGATTTAGGGAGAGTTGGCGTTAAAACCGTTGAGAAGAAAGGGGATTTCGAATTTCTTAGGCTATTTAATTAGCCTATGATTTAATTTGAATATTCCACGGAGTAGAATAAAATATCACGGAGCAAGAAAATAATAATAAATCTCCCCCAATAATAGCCAAAAGTGGCGTGTGATATCAAATTCCTACAAGGAATTTAATATAAATCCTAATTTAATTAGGATATGGTAGGATCTTCTTAGATTTGGCAAGATATGCTAGGATATTTGAATTTATTTATGGAAGAGAATAAACAAGGGATCAAATAAAATAATAATAAATTCCCTTCTCCCATAATATAAGGATTTTCGAAAAATCCCTCTAGACCAACATAGGTTTCGAAATTTTCATCAATTAAATAGGGATAATCGGACTTTGGATTTAATTTGGATAATTATCCCAAGCAATAATTAAATCCAAGAAAAATAGGATTTCTTTCCCATAAATAGGAGAGGGTCGAAAATTTCCACATACTTAAAAAAAATGCTCCTATTTAATTCTCACTCATCCCTTAGAAAAACAATTCACCAAAAATATTATTTCTTCCCACATCAAAATATTCACATATTCGAATTTCCACCTCCATTCCACATTTTCCAACGACTTTGACCATTCCACGGCCACGTCATATTTTCCACCATGTTGACTATTCAATAGCCACGTCACATATTCAACAAGTTGATTCTCAACTCAAAATCGCAATTAGGTCACATAGAATATTGCAATTAAATCACTCATCAATTAATTCCACATATCATAGCATTAAAAGCATTTAATGCAAAAATTTCCACGTCACAAAAATTAGGGTTCGAAAGACGGGGCGTTACAGTCATTGGTCTCGCTATCTTGGAGAATCCTTCAATGAATCTTCGGTAGTATCCTGCCAATCCTAGGAAACTCCGAATTTCGTTTGGTGTTGAAGGCGACTTCCATCGCTGTACCGCCTCAACCTTGGCGGGATCCACTCGGATTCCTTCTGCCGACACAATGTGTCCTAGAAAATTCACTTCCTTCAGCCAAAATTCACACTTGCTGAATTTGGCGTACAACTTCTCGGTCCTCAACGTTTCCAACGTGATTCGTAGGTGCTCCTCATGCTCCTTCTCGTTCTTTGAGTAGACTAGTACGTCATCTATGAAGACTAAAACGAATTTATCCAAGTACGGATGGAATATTCGATTCATCAAGTCCATGAACACTGCTGGGGCATTCGTTAGGCCGAACGGCATCACAACAAACTCGTAGTGTCCATATCTTGTACGAAATGCAGTCTTCGGTATATCCTCCCTTCGAACTCGTAGTTGGTGATATCCGGATCTCAAGTCCATTTTTGAAAAGACTCCTGCTCATCGAAGTTGATCAAACAAGTCATCTATTCTCGGCAGTGGGTACTTGTTCTTGAGGGTCAATTTGTTCAACTCCCTATAGTCGATACACATCCTCGTTGATCCATCCTTCTTCTTGACGAAAAGCACTGGTGCGCCCCACGGCGAGACACTAGGCCTAACGAAACCTAGGTCCATGAGCTCTTGAAGTTGTATCTTGAGTTCCTCCAATTCCTTAGGTGCCATTCGATACGGTGCCTTAGATACGGGTGCGGCTCCCGGCTCGAGATCGATCGTGAACTCCAATTGTCGATCCGGCGGCGGTCCAGGTAGCACTTCGGGAAAAACATCTGGGAATTCCCGCACAACAGCGACGTCTTCCACTTTTCATTCATTTTTCTCATTTCCGTGAAGATAGACGAGATAGGCAGGTCGTCCCTTTCTCATCATCGCGGTAGCTTGCAGTGCAGAGATTATCGCGGTTCGTCGGTTCATCGAGATTCAATGGTATACGGTGGGTTCCTTTCCTGGAGCTTATAGAGATATTTCTCTCTCCTTACAACGAATCGTCGCAAAATTTGTAGTCAACCATTCCATCCCTAAGATTATATCGATATCCTCCATCGTCATAACTTGCAAATCGTGAGCGACTAACTTAAGTTCTCCCATAACAATTTCTACGTTCGAGTATGTTCGAGAGATTTCTATCGTCCCACCCACTGGTGAAGACACCATCATCTTATCGATAAACAATTATCACGTTAATAGTCATGCCTTGATCATAAGCTATTCGCACACATATTTCCTTTCTCAAGAGATTATTGTTTAAGTTCGATCTTCTAGCAGCTTGTGACAGGTAGTTCGTTGTTGCAGATGATCTAACGTCTCGTTTATTGGTTATGTCGACGCTTTTAGTTGGTGTAAAAATTTCCGCGCGTGATTCGAAAGCACCATTCTAACATTTCCTTGAGTCTAGTATCAATAATTCGAAAATTGATCAAACAGTCTTACTTGGATAGAAATTGATTTCAACTCAAAAAAACACCACCAAAATGTCTTTCATCGGGAGGCTCCAAACTTAATCAAGGAAACAAGGATAATATTTCTAGCTCGACACTTTCAAATCTCATCATTGACAATTGGTTTGAAACAAGGCGAGGACTAAGTTCCGTTGAACTTAACTCGTCCATTCTGAGAATTTAAATGGGTTTAGAGGGATCAAGTAAAACCCATAGAGCTTGAGAATTTACTTCAGACGAGAGTTCGAAAGAACATGAGGTAGGTCATGAAAACAGGATGAAACTACCATAAATCTCAAATTCCATAGCAGACTGCCCGATCAAAATTTGCAAAAATTCCGGACAGCAATGAATGATATCGTTCAAACATGTCAAAGCCTAAAACAATCAGTCGCGGCAGAATTTAGAAACATAGACAAATGTCATGAAGTAGCACTATCAATGGTTCAATGACATCATGTTATTGAAAAATGTAATCACATCAATGGATTCACGGGTTTGTTGAGGGCAACCCAAAGTGATTGGAACTTTTCAGAAAATTAACACGATCAACCCCGTTAACGAAGAAGAGAACATCATAGCCTCAACTTGGTGTTGGCGAAAGAAAAATCATTGAGCTACAAAGAATTTCACTTCTGCAAGAGCGAACTGGCGAAATGAAGAGGTGAACAAAATTTCAAGTAGAATATTCCATCATTTGAATAAATCAGGTCTGGAGATGTGATCATACTAAAGGTCATAACTGCAAACAACTTTAGGATCAAAGTTCAATGACGGAGGCTCGTAAATTCAAATATCGTCCTTATGAATGACGAATTAAAGAAGACCACTCAATCCAGATGTCCAAAGTTACAAGGGCAAACACCAAATTTTCAAGCCAAGTGAGTCATGACTCGTTATAGGAAAAGAAATAATGGATATCACTTGCAAATTGTGAATCAACCAAGGCGTTTAAATAGACAATGGCTCACGGTTATTCAAAATGTCCCGAAAAGAACTTAGGATCCAAGTAAGTACTGTTGATTTAAAAATCGGTCATTCAAGCTACGAAGGTCGCACTCTCTCGCACATTTTTCGCGAGCATGAACGTGGTAACATCGTTCTATGAAACCGTGGATTCCAAATTGAGATTCATCGTATCGTCGAAATTAATAACTATTTTTGATGGTCGCATCTTCAAAGTCTTCTTCTTGCCATGTCACATGGTCATTTTCGATTGCCATTATACACGCGATCTTAATGTGTCATAAACGTCGTCGTATTTGTGTCGCGTCGCCACTTTGGCAGGGTATGCAAGACTGCATAGTTTTATTAGCTCTTAGGTATGATCTCACCATTGTAAGGATACACCAAGTTCAACATATATATATTTTCGTTGGTTTTGTCACTCAGGAAAGTGATATTGCAGTTGTCATCTTGCAACTGAGTTCTAGCACGTTCAGTCTGGCCTACTTCTTAGGCACTCTATAATTTCAAGCATAGCTTGAAGTCTCACACTTCAACGTATATTCGATCATTACTTAAATGCTATTCAAGCTTCATAGGGCTTCTACGTTCGCAACAAAGTTCACAAATTTCACATTTCACTCTCGAAGTGATTCTATACGATGCCTTGTACTTCATTGGTCATAGGTTATCACCACATGAAACTTCATTCATATATTGCACAATCAAACATGTTTGTCATATAACCCATTTGGTGTTTCATAACAAGCATCGTAAATCGATATATGTGAATAGCAACACTCAGTCAATCAATCATTCATGGAATCGCATTTCATAAATCATGCAGTTCATGCGCATGTACATCACAATCACAGCTCGCAACCACACGCGTATCATGCTTTGCCTTTCACAGTTTCATAGTCATGAAATTTCAATCACATAGGCATAAAGTTTTGTCGTTCATGGAAGCAACGTGTATTTCCTTCAAGTTAATTCTTTAGTTTCGCAGAAGTGATAACAAATCTCAACATCAACCAACACAAGTTCACAATCATACTTCAATATCCATCACATTCAACGCATTCATGCCTCATTGTAAAAAAAACAATTTGTATATTCTCATAATGTCTCCCATTTCATATCTTCACAACATTTTCCAAAAGCCATAGTATTTACTTCACATTTCCCATAGGTATTGTTTCACATACAATCAAGAAATCACAGTCATATAGGATTTCATTCATCCAAGCACATAGAAGTCTAACACGTATTCGCCGATTTTCTTTATCGAGTAAAATACAAGTTCACTTGCACAACATCATTCATCATTCTTGGCATAATCGCACTTAGCAATTTCATATCCATGCATATACATCATTTCACACTCCCAAGCAATATTTTTTTTTTTCAAAGACGTCATATTAACTTCGATTACCATTGAAATATTTTCATTTTCACCAGAGTAATATTCCCATCGCAATTTCCAACATCTCACAATTCAAATCAATACTCATAGATGTCGTTCATCACGAAAATCACAAATCATATAGAATCTCATTTATTCGATTCGTAGCGATCTTAGTCGCAAATCACTTGCATAACAGCATTCATCTTTTATTTTGCATAATCATAATCCGCAAATTTCAATTGCATGCATAATCATCATTTTATACTCCATCACAAATTTCCAAATATCACAACAACTCCCATTCGCTTCAACTTCCAATATTTCATAATTCAAATCAATATTCAAGAGATACTTGTTACCTCGTTCATCGTGGTTGAGCGGTGACGAGTCGTGGTGTTGAGTCTTCGACGATTATTATTTAATCATTTTCCCCAAATTTCAGATTTTATTTCAACAAGACTCTTGGGTCCAGAGCGGAAAGAACTGAGGCTCTGATACCAACTGTAACAGCCCGACATTTCTAGGGTATAATAAATGCGGCGACTGTTAACTAGGCGAACTTAAGTGCAACAAGAACATAGACTAGGGTTTCAATTAAAGAGATTTGACCAAGAATTTAATGAAGCATCAAGGCAATAAGTCAACGACTAACTCACGAGAATCAAGACTTAATAGAATAGGCTCAAAAGTCAAAGGTTTAGCATAATTCCAACAAAACGCAATAATTCCCCTCATTCCAAAACAAAGAATTAAGTTCACCACAACCAAAAATAATAGTTTCAAATATTCAGCGGAAGCATTTCCAAGAGGAAGCGAAGCCATGTATGAAGACACGACTACACTCAAAAACCCAACCATCCATATTATTCGATTCAATCTTCTCAACACCACCGACCGCCCATCGCCGCTCAACCTGCACATAGGGAAAACACATGCAGGGCTGAGTATTTTAAACATACTCAGTGGACTCATGCCAAAACGTTTTATAGTTATGCCACCCTTACCATAGTGAACTCGAGTTTTGCATTTATTTAAAGATAAGCATCGAGTATCACAAAAATATATCATGGACTGGCCAGTCAAATAATACCTCCCATTTTCTCATCAATCATCATTTCATAGTGCGACGAAAGTGTGGCCACACTATTCGCCCACGAGATCGGCCGACTAGCAAGGACGGCTCCCGATCCCACCGTGTACACTAGCCTGATAGGGTTTGCGGCCCTACTCAGACCCGAATTCGTTTTTATAGCCGCTGTAGCCTAATGGAGCGTACTCACAATCTAGGCATCAGGCAATCACAATATCCAAAATAATTTATAGGCATGGCATAACAGTTCAATCCACCCTTATTTCTCCAACATCATAAATTTGCACATAGAAGAGAGTTTAGAATAAAGCCCACCTCGATTTCTTTCGAGTTCAACAAAAATGCACTTCTTCTTGATATCCCACCGGGAACGCGAACTATCACCTTTAGTTCATATATTTCAAATAAGTCTCAAATCATGGATTAAAATTATGCATGATCTCTCGTTTCCCTTTTCCCTTCGATTATTTTCAAAATCACCAATCAAAATCAAAGTACGATTATCATATCGTTTTTATTCACACAACAACTCCAGATTTATCATCAAATCGTGTCACGCATGAGTGCTTCCCACACACAACACACGCACACACACACAACCACACGTACACGCCTACCGAGGCGTGCACACACACACACACACACACGGTCACACACCCACACATGCATCCAAATTCACCGATTAATTTCCCCCTTCACTCGTTCTAAATGCATGTGGACTCAAGAACACCGATTGATCGGTAGGAGAAGAAAAGATTAATAATAGAAGTACCTTTTCTTGCAAAAACAAACGGTAGAAACAAGTAGGATCTTGATTCTTCAACAAAATCTTGAATTGCAGCTTCAATTCTTCTCCAAAAGATGAAGAATTAATGGAGAAAGTAGAAGAAAAATTTGAGAGAGTGGGAGAGGAGAGATGAGACGACGTGAAGGGAGTGGGGGGCGGTTTTCTGTAGTGCTAGGGTTTTGATTTCTCTCCTCTTATTTATAGAGTGCAAAATATACTCCAACAATTAAATAAATAAAGATTTGGGAGAGATTTGTTGGGGGTTAGGCGTTAAAATAGTTGAGAAATAGGGGGTTTTCGAATTTCAAGCTATTTTAATAGCTTTTGATTTAAATTTGAATATTTTACGGAGTAGAATAAAATATCACGGAGCAAGAATAATAATAAAAAGTACTCCCCAATTTAATAGGAAAGTGGCGTGACTTTTAATTCCTTAGAAGGAATTTAATTTAAATCCTAATTTAATTAGGATATGGTAAGATCTTCTTAGATTTGGCAAGATATGCTAGGATATTTGAATTTATTTATGGAAGAAAATAAATAAGGGATCAAATAATAGAATAAAATAATCCATTCTCCCATAAAATTAGGAGATTTCGAAAATCTCATCAAATAATCAAGGAATATTCGGACTTTGGATTTAATTCGGATAATTATCCCAAGCAATAATTAAATCCAAGAAAATATAGGATTTCTTTCCAATAAATAGGAGGGTCGAAAATTCCACATACTTAAAAAATGCTCCTATTTAATTCTCACTCATCCCTTAGAAAAACAATTCACCAAAAATATTATTTCTTCCCACATCAAAATATTCACATATTCGAATTTCCACCTCCATTCCACATTTTCCAACGACTTTGACCATTCCACGGCCACGTCATATTTTCCACCATGTTGACTATTCAATAGCCACGTCACATATTCAACAAGTTGATCTCAACTCAAAATCGCAATTAGGTCACATAGAATATTGCAATTAAATCACTCATCAATTAATTCCACATATCATAGCATTAAAAGCATTTAATGCAAAAATTTTCACGTCACAAAAATTAGGGTAAAGAAGAAGATGAAGAAGATAGAACCTGGTGGTTGTTGGTGGTTGTTCTCAAGAGACTGAAATTCTCTTCTAGATTGTTAGTTAGGACGTGAGAGAATTTTAAGTTAAAGACAACAATATTTGCTTGTTGAATTTGTACAATGCAATGTGGAGTAAATGAATGAAAACATGTATTAATTTTCTTTAAAGAAAAGAGTATAAAAGACAGAAATATTTGTGTGACCTCATTCAAGAAAAAGTAACTCTCCCTTAGACTAATATCATCATTAGTTAATTTCTAACATTGCAAGCAATGCACTTCTAATCTGGAGGTGCATTGCCTGGAAATTGGAGGCCTTTAATTTCTCCGGAGATACATATTCCTCCACTCTTCTTCTCGGCATATCCGTACTTGAAACGAGAAGATTCCCTTTTTTCAAACTCACCACCATATTTAGGAATGATGATGTTTTACTCAAGGTCAGCCCAAGACGGCTTGACTGGGATGAACTCTCTACACTTCCTTCCTACAAATCATAAATTTCAATTAAAATTATACACTTTGGCTTATAATCTTGTTTTTATTTCTTGTACTATTATAAGCCTGACAAAAATTAAAACAAACGTGATCGATAAATCAGGTGTAGCATTGAACGCGGACCATTAACTTTTGCAAGTGTTAAAGTATAAAGGGAAGAAAAGGAATAATAGGAATGTTAATTTCTAACATTCTCAGCAATGCACCTCTGATCTGGAGGTGCATTGCCGGGAAATTGGAAGCCTTTAATTTCTCCGGAGATACATATTCCTCCACTCTTCTTCTCGGCATATCCTTACCTTATATGGGACGCTTACCTTTTTCAAACTCATCACTATATTTAGGAATGATGGAGGTTTTACTCAGGGTCAGCCCAAGACGGCTTGACTGGGATGAACTCTCTGCACTTCCTTCCTACAAATCATAAAAGGCAATTAAAATATACACTTTGGCTAGTAATATTATTTATATTTCTTGTACTATTATAAGCCCGACAAAAATTAAAACAAACGTGATCGATATATTTGATCAAGTATTGCACAAGATTGCGCAGTGCGAGACAAAAATGCACTAAAACAAATGCACCAAAAAAAAGTAAAAAATTAGTTTTTATTTTTCAAGTAAAAATGAATGGAGAGAATAAAGAAGAAGATGAAGAAGATAGAACCTGGTGGTTGTTGGTGGTTGTTCTCAAGAGACTGAAATTCTCTTCTAGATTGTTAGTTAGGACGTGAGAGAATTTTATGTTAAAGACAACAATATTTGCTTGTTGAATTTGTACAATGCAATGTGGAGTAAATGAATGAAAACATGTATTAATTTTCTTTAAAGAAAAGAGTATAAAAGACAGAAATATTTGTGTGACCTCATTCAAGAAAAAGTAACTCTCCCTTAGACTAATATCATCATTAGTTAATTTCTAACATTGCAAGCAATGCACTTCTAATCTGGAGGTGCATTGCCTGGAAATTGGAGGCCTTTAATTTCTCCGGAGATACATATTCCTCCACTCTTCTTCTCGGCATATCCGTACTTGAAACGAGAAGATTCCCTTTTTTCAAACTCACCACCATATTTAGGAATGATGATGTTTTACTCAAGGTCAGCCCAAGACGGCTTGACTGGGATGAACTCTCTACACTTCCTTCCTACAAATCATAAATTTCAATTAAAATTATACACTTTGGCTTATAATCTTGTTTTTATTTCTTGTACTATTATAAGCCTGACAAAAATTAAAACAAACGTGATCGATAAATCAGGTGTAGCATTGAACGCGGACCATTAACTTTTGCAAGTGTTAAAGTATAAAGGGAAAAAAAGGAATAATAGGAATGTATGGTTGGGAAAAGACATTATTTTTTTTATTTTTCGAATGTCGTTTGCAAATATTGCACTTTATTGCACAGTGTTAGCCAAAAATGGCGACGCGCGCTAAAACAAATGCACGAAAACAAGTAAAAAAATGAGTTTTTTTTTCAAGTAAAAATGAATGGACACGAGAAAGAAGAAGATGACGAATTGTTCTCAGAGCATGAAGAGAGTGAAATCTTCTTCTAGATTGTTAGTTAGAATGTGAGAGATTTTTAAGTCAAAGACAACAATATTGGTTTATTGAATTTGTACGATGCAATGTGGAGTAAATGAATGATAACGCGTATTAATTTTCTTTAATGAAAGAGTATAAAAGAACGAAATATTTGTGTGGCCTCATTCAGGAAAAAGTTACTCTCCCTTTGACTAATATAATCATTAATTAATTTCTAACATTCTCAGCAATGCACCTCTGATCTGGAGGTGCATTGCCGGGAAATTGGAAGCCTTTAATTTCTCCGGAGATACATATTCCTCCACTCTTCTTCTCGGCATATCCTTACCTTATATGGGACGCTTACCTTTTTCAAACTCATCACTATATTTAGGAATGATGGAGGTTTTACTCAGGGTCAGCCCAAGACGGCTTGACTGGGATGAACTCTCTGCACTTCCTTCCTACAAATCATAAAAGGCAATTAAAATATACACTTTGGCTAGTAATATTATTTATATTTCTTGTACTATTATAAGCCCGACAAAAATTAAAACAAACGTGATCGATATATTTGATCAAGTATTGCACAAGATTGCGCAGTGCGAGACAAAAATGCACTAAAACAAATGCACCAAAAAAAAGTAAAAAATTAGTTTTTATTTTTCAAGTAAAAATGAATGGAGAGAATAAAGAAGAAGATGAAGAAGATAGAACCTGGTGGTTGTTGGTGGTTGTTCTCAAGAGACTGAAATTCTCTTCTAGATTGTTAGTTAGGACGTGAGAGAATTTTATGTTAAAGACAACAATATTTGCTTGTTGAATTTGTACAATGCAATGTGGAGTAAATGAATGAAAACATGTATTAATTTTCTTTAAAGAAAAGAGTATAAAAGACAGAAATATTTGTGTGACCTCATTCAAGAAAAAGTAACTCTCCCTTAGACTAATATCATCATTAGTTAATTTCTAACATTGCAAGCAATGCACTTCTAATCTGGAGGTGCATTGCCTGGAAATTGGAGGCCTTTAATTTCTCCGGAGATACATATTCCTCCACTCTTCTTCTCGGCATATCCGTACTTGAAACGAGAAGATTCCCTTTTTTCAAACTCACCACCATATTTAGGAATGATGATGTTTTACTCAAGGTCAGCCCAAGACGGCTTGACTGGGATGAACTCTCTACACTTCCTTCCTACAAATCATAAATTTCAATTAAAATTATACACTTTGGCTTATAATCTTGTTTTTATTTCTTGTACTATTATAAGCCTGACAAAAATTAAAACAAACGTGATCGATAAATCAGGTGTAGCATTGAACGCGGACCATTAACTTTTGCAAGTGTTAAAGTATAAAGGGAAAAAAAGGAATAATAGGAATGTATGGTTGGGAAAAGACATTATTTTTTTTATTTTTCGAATGTCGTTTGCAAATATTGCACTTTATTGCACAGTGTTAGCCAAAAATGGCGACGCGCGCTAAAACAAATGCACGAAAACAAGTAAAAAAATGAGTTTTTTTTTCAAGTAAAAATGAATGGACACGAGAAAGAAGAAGATGACGAATTGTTCTCAGAGCATGAAGAGAGTGAAATCTTCTTCTAGATTGTTAGTTAGAATGTGAGAGATTTTTAAGTCAAAGACAACAATATTGGTTTATTGAATTTGTACGATGCAATGTGGAGTAAATGAATGATAACGCGTATTAATTTTCTTTAATGAAAGAGTATAAAAGAACGAAATATTTGTGTGGCCTCATTCAAGAAAAAGTTACTCTCCCTTTGACTAATATAATCATTAATTAATTTCTAACATTCTCAGCAATGCACCTCTGATCTGGAGGTGCATTGCCGGGAAATTGGAAGCCTTTAATTTCTCCGGAGATACATATTCCTCCACTCTTCTTCTCGGCATATCCTTACCTTAAATGGGACGCTTACCTTTTTCAAACTCATCACTATATTTAGGAATGATGGAGGTTTTACTCAGGGTCAGCCCAAGACGGCTTGACTGGGATGAACTCTCTGCACTTCCTTCCTACAAATCATAAAAGGCAATTAAAATATACACTTTGGCTAATAATATTATTTATATTTCTTGTACTATTATAAGCCCGACAAAAATTAAAACAAACGTGATCGATATATTTGATCAAGTATTGCACAAGATTGCGCAGTGCGAGACAAAAATGCACTAAAACAAATGCACCAAAAAAAAGTAAAAAATTAGTTTTTATTTTTCAAGTAAAAATGAATGGAGAGAATAAAGAAGAAGATGAAGAAGATAGAACCTGGTGGTTGTTGGTGGTTGTTCTCAAGAGACTGAAATTCTCTTCTAGATTGTTAGTTAGGACGTGAGAGAATTTTAAGTTAAAGACAACAATATTTGCTTGTTGAATTTGTACAATGCAATGTGGAGTAAATGAATGAAAACATGTATTAATTTTCTTTAAAGAAAAGAGTATAAAAGACAGAAATATTTGTGTGACCTCATTCAAGAAAAAGTAACTCTCCCTTAGACTAATATCATCATTAGTTAATTTCTAACATTGCAAGCAATGCACTTCTAATCTGGAGGTGCATTGCCTGGAAATTGGAGGCCTTTAATTTCTCCGGAGATACATATTCCTCCACTCTTCTTCTCGGCATATCCGTACTTGAAACGAGAAGATTCCCTTTTTTCAAACTCACCACCATATTTAGGAATGATGATGTTTTACTCAAGGTCAGCCCAAGACGGCTTGACTGGGATGAACTCTCTACACTTCCTTCCTACAAATCATAAATTTCAATTAAAATTATACACTTTGGCTTATAATCTTGTTTTTATTTCTTGTACTATTATAAGCCTGACAAAAATTAAAACAAACGTGATCGATAAATCAGGTGTAGCATTGAACGCGGACCATTAACTTTTGCAAGTGTTAAAGTATAAAGGGAAAAAAAGGAATAATAGGAATGTATGGTTGGGAAAAGACATTATTTTTTTTATTTTTCGAATGTCGTTTGCAAATATTGCACTTTATTGCACAGTGTTAGCCAAAAATGGCGACGCGCGCTAAAACAAATGCACGAAAACAAGTAAAAAAATGAGTTTTTTTTTCAAGTAAAAATGAATGGACACGAGAAAGAAGAAGATGACGAATTGTTCTCAGAGCATGAAGAGAGTGAAATCTTCTTCTAGATTGTTAGTTAGAATGTGAGAGATTTTTAAGTCAAAGACAACAATATTGGTTTATTGAATTTGTACGATGCAATGTGGAGTAAATGAATGATAACGCGTATTAATTTTCTTTAATGAAAGAGTATAAAAGAACGAAATATTTGTGTGGCCTCATTCAAGAAAAAGTTACTCTCCCTTTGACTAATATAATCATTAATTAATTTCTAACATTCTCAGCAATGCACCTCTGATCTGGAGGTGCATTGCCGGGAAATTGGAAGCCTTTAATTTCTCCGGAGATACATATTCCTCCACTCTTCTTCTCGGCATATCCTTACCTTAAATGGGACGCTTACCTTTTTCAAACTCATCACTATATTTAGGAATGATGGAGGTTTTACTCAGGGTCAGCCCAAGACGGCTTGACTGGGATGAACTCTCTGCACTTCCTTCCTACAAATCATAAAAGGCAATTAAAATATACACTTTGGCTAATAATATTATTTATATTTCTTGTACTATTATAAGCCCGACAAAAATTAAAACAAACGTGATCGATATATTTGATCAAGTATTGCACAAGATTGCGCAGTGCGAGACAAAAATGCACTAAAACAAATGCACCAAAAAAAAGTAAAAAATTAGTTTTTATTTTTCAAGTAAAAATGAATGGAGAGAATAAAGAAGAAGATGAAGAAGATAGAACCTGGTGGTTGTTGGTGGTTGTTCTCAAGAGACTGAAATTCTCTTCTAGATTGTTAGTTAGGACGTGAGAGAATTTTAAGTTAAAGACAACAATATTTGCTTGTTGAATTTGTACAATGCAATGTGGAGTAAATGAATGAAAACATGTATTAATTTTCTTTAAAGAAAAGAGTATAAAAGACAGAAATATTTGTGTGACCTCATTCAAGAAAAAGTAACTCTCCCTTAGACTAATATCATCATTAGTTAATTTCTAACATTGCAAGCAATGCACTTCTAATCTGGAGGTGCATTGCCTGGAAATTGGAGGCCTTTAATTTCTCCGGAGATACATATTCCTCCACTCTTCTTCTCGGCATATCCGTACTTGAAACGAGAAGATTCCCTTTTTTCAAACTCACCACCATATTTAGGAATGATGATGTTTTACTCAAGGTCAGCCCAAGACGGCTTGACTGGGATGAACTCTCTACACTTCCTTCCTACAAATCATAAATTTCAATTAAAATTATACACTTTGGCTTATAATCTTGTTTTTATTTCTTGTACTATTATAAGCCTGACAAAAATTAAAACAAACGTGATCGATATCTTTTATCAGGTGTAGCATTGAACGCGGACCATTAACTTTTGCAAGTGTTAAAGTATAAAGGGAAAAAAAGGAATAATAGGAATGTATGGTTGGGAAAAGACATTATTTTTTTTATTTTTCGAATGTCGTTTGCAAATATTGCACTATATTGCACAGTGTTAGCCAAAAATGGCGACGCGCGCTAAAACAAATGCACGAAAACAAGTAAAAAAATGAGTTTTTTTTTCAAGTAAAAATGAATGGACACGAGAAAGAAGAAGATGACGAATTGTTCTCAGAGCATGAAGAGAGTGAAATCTTCTTCTAGATTGTTAGTTAGAATGTGAGAGATTTTTAAGTCAAAGACAACAATATTGGTTTATTGAATTTGTACGATGCAATGTGGAGTAAATGAATGATAACGCGTATTAATTTTCTTTAATGAAAGAGTATAAAAGAACGAAATATTTGTGTGGCCTCATTCAAGAAAAAGTTACTCTCCCTTTGACTAATATAATCATTAATTAATTTCTAACATTCTCAGCAATGCACCTCTGATCTGGAGGTGCATTGCCGGGAAATTGGAAGCCTTTAATTTCTCCGGAGATACATATTCCTCCACTCTTCTTCTCGGCATATCCTTACCTTAAATGGGACGCTTACCTTTTTCAAACTCATCACTATATTTAGGAATGATGGAGGTTTTACTCAGGGTCAGCCCAAGACGGCTTGACTGGGATGAACTCTCTGCACTTCCTTCCTACAAATCATAAAAGGCAATTAAAATATACACTTTGGCTAATAATATTATTTATATTTCTTGTACTATTATAAGCCCGACAAAAATTAAAACAAACGTGATCGATATATTTGATCAAGTATTGCACAAGATTGCGCAGTGCGAGACAAAAATGCACTAAAACAAATGCACCAAAAAAAAGTAAAAAATTAGTTTTTATTTTTCAAGTAAAAATGAATGGAGAGAATAAAGAAGAAGATGAAGAAGATAGAACCTGGTGGTTGTTGGTGGTTGTTCTCAAGAGACTGAAATTCTCTTCTAGATTGTTAGTTAGGACGTGAGAGAATTTTAAGTTAAAGACAACAATATTTGCTTGTTGAATTTGTACAATGCAATGTGGAGTAAATGAATGATAACATGTATTAATTTTCTTTAAAGAAAGAGTATAAAAGACAGAAATATTTGTGTGACCTCATTCAAGAAAAAGTAACTCTCCCCTTGACTAATATCATCATTAGTTAATTTCTAACATTGCAAGCAATGCACTTCTAATCTGGAGGTGCATTGCCTGGAAATTGGAGGCCTTTAATTTCTCCGGAGATACATATTCCTCCACTCTTCTTCTCGGCATATCCGTACTTGAAACGAGAAGATTCCCTTTTTTCAAACTCACCACCATATTTAGGAATGATGATGTTTTACTCAAGGTCAGCCCAAGACGGCTTGACTGGGATGAACTCTCTACACTTCCTTCCTACAAATCATAAATTTCAATTAAAATTATACACTTTGGCTTATAATCTTGTTTTTATTTCTTGTACTATTATAAGCCTGACAAAAATTAAAACAAACGTGATCGATATCTTTTATCAGGTGTAGCATTGAACGCGGACCATTAACTTTTGCAAGTGTTAAAGTATAAAGGGAAAAAAAGGAATAATAGGAATGTATGGTTGGGAAAAGACATTATTTTTTTTATTTTTCGAATGTCGTTTGCAAATATTGCACTATATTGCACAGTGTTAGCCAAAAATGGCGACGCGCGCTAAAACAAATGCACGAAAACAAGTAAAAAAATGAGTTTTTTTTTTCAAGTAAAAATGAATGGACACGAGAAAGAAGAAGATGACGAATTGTTCTCAGAGCATGAAGAGAGTGAAATCTTCTTCTAGATTGTTAGTTAGAATGTGAGAGATTTTTAAGTCAAAGACAACAATATTGGTTTATTGAATTTGTACGATGCAATGTGGAGTAAATGAATGATAACGCGTATTAATTTTCTTTAATGAAAGAGTATAAAAGAACGAAATATTTGTGTGGCCTCATTCAAGAAAAAGTTACTCTCCCTTTGACTAATATAATCATTAATTAATTTCTAACATTCTCAGCAATGCACCTCTGATCTGGAGGTGCATTGCCGGGAAATTGGAAGCCTTTAATTTCTCCGGAGATACATATTCCTCCACTCTTCTTCTCGGCATATCCTTACCTTAAATGGGACGCTTACCTTTTTCAAACTCATCACTATATTTAGGAATGATGGAGGTTTTACTCAGGGTCAGCCCAAGACGGCTTGACTGGGATGAACTCTCTGCACTTCCTTCCTACAAATCATAAAAGGCAATTAAAATATACACTTTGGCTAATAATATTATTTATATTTCTTGTACTATTATAAGCCCGACAAAAATTAAAACAAACGTGATCGATATATTTGATCAAGTATTGCACAAGATTGCGCAGTGCGAGACAAAAATGCACTAAAACAAATGCACCAAAAAAAAGTAAAAAATTAGTTTTTATTTTTCAAGTAAAAATGAATGGAGAGAATAAAGAAGAAGATGAAGAAGATAGAACCTGGTGGTTGTTGGTGGTTGTTCTCAAGAGACTGAAATTCTCTTCTAGATTGTTAGTTAGGACGTGAGAGAATTTTAAGTTAAAGACAACAATATTTGCTTGTTGAATTTGTACAATGCAATGTGGAGTAAATGAATGATAACATGTATTAATTTTCTTTAAAGAAAGAGTATAAAAGACAGAAATATTTGTGTGACCTCATTCAAGAAAAGCCTGACAAAAATTAAAACAAACGTGATCGATATCTTTTATCAGGTGTAGCATTGAACGCGGACCATTAACTTTTGCAAGTGTTAAAGTATAAAGGGAAAAAAAGGAATAATAGGAATGTATGGTTGGGAAAAGACATTATTTTTTTTATTTTTCGAATGTCGTTTGCAAATATTGCACTATATTGCACAGTGTTAGCCAAAAATGGCGACGCGCGCTAAAACAAATGCACGAAAACAAGTAAAAAAATGAGTTTTTTTTTTCAAGTAAAAATGAATGGACACGAGAGATTGTTAGTTAGGACGTGAGAGAATTTTAAGTTAAAGACAACAATATTTGCTTGTTGAATTTGTACAATGCAATGTGGAGTAAATGAATGATAACATGTATTAATTTTCTTTAAAAAAGAGTATAAAAGAACGAAATATTTGTGTGATTCCTCATTCAAGAAAAAGTTAATCTCCCTTTGACTAATATATCATCATTAATTACTTTCTAACATTCTCAAATAATGCACCTCTATCTCTGGAGGTGCATTTCCCGGAAATTGGAAAGCCTTTAATTTCTCCTGAGATGCATATTCCTCCATTCTTCTTCTCGGCAGTATCCTTACCTTGAAATGGGACGCTTATCCTTTTTTCAAACTCATCACTATATTTAGGAATGATGGAGGTTTTACTCAGGGTCAGCCCAAGACGGCTTGACTAGGATGAACTATACACTTTGGCTTATAATAATATAATCATTAATTAATTTCTAACATTCTCAGCAATGCACCTCTGATCTGGAGGTGCATTGCCGGGAAATTGGAAGCCTTTAATTTCTCCGGAGATACATATTCCTCCACTCTTCTTCTCGGCATATCCTTACCTTAAATGGGACGCTTACCTTTTTCAAACTCATCACTATATTTAGGAATGATGGAGGTTTTACTCAGGGTCAGCCCAAGACGGCTTGACTGGGATGAACTCTCTGCACTTCCTTCCTACAAATCATAAAAGGCAATTAAAATATACACTTTGGCTAATAATATTATTTATATTTCTTGTACTATTATAAGCCCGACAAAAATTAAAACAAGCGTGATCGATATATTTGATCAAGTATTGCACAAGATTGCGCAGTGCGAGACAAAAATGCACTAAAACAAATGCACCAAAAAAAAGTAAAAAATTAGTTTTTATTTTTCAAGTAAAAATGAATGGAGAGAATAAAGAAGAAGATGAAGAAGATAGAACCTGGTGGTTGTTGGTGGTTGTTCTCAAGAGACTGAAATTCTCTTCTAGATTGTTAGTTAGGACGTGAGAGAATTTTAAGTTAAAGACAACAATATTTGCTTGTTGAATTTGTACAATGCAATGTGGAGAAAAGGCAATTAAAATATACACTTTGGCTAATAATATTATTTATATTTCTTGTACTATTATAAGCCCGACAAAAATTAAAACAAACGTGATCGATATATTTGATCAAGTATTGCACAAGATTGCGCAGTGCGAGACAAAAATGCACTAAAACAAATGCACCAAAAAAAAGTAAATAATTAGTTTTTTTTTTCAAGTAAAAATGAATGGAGAGAATAAAGAAGAAGATGAAGAAGATAGAACCTGGTGGTTGTTGGTGGTTGTTGGTGGTTGTTCTCAAGAGACTGAAATTCTCTTCTAGATTGTTAGTTAGGACGTGAGAGAATTTTAAGTTAAAGACAACAATATTTGCTTGTTGAATTTGTACAATGCAATGTGGAGTAAATGAATGATAACATGTATTAATTTTCTTTAAAGAAAGAGTATAAAAGACAGAAATATTTGTGTGACCTCATTCAAGAAAAAGTAACTCTCCCTTAGACTAATATCATCATTAGTTAATTTCTAACATTGCAAGCAATGCACTTCTAATCTGGAGGTGCATTTCCTGGAAATTGGAGGCCTTTAATTTCTCCGGAGATGCATATTCCTCCATTCTTCTTCTCGGCATATCCGTACTTGAAACGAGAAGATTCCCTTTTTTCAAACTCACCACCATATTTAGGAATGATGATGTTTTACTCAAGGTCAGCCTAAGACGGCTTGGCTAGGATGAACTCTCTACACTTCCTTCCTACAAATCATAAATTTCAATTAAAATTATACACTTTGGCTTATAATCTTGTTTTTATTTCTTGTACTATTATAAGCCTGACAAAAATTAAAACAAACGTGATCGATATATTTTATCAGGTGTAGCATTGAACGCGGACCATTAACTTTTGCAATCATTCAAGAAAAAGTAACTCTCCCTTAGACTAATATCATCATTAGTTAATTTCTAACATTGCAAGCAATGCACTTCTAATCAAGACGGCTTGACTGGGATGAACTCTCTACACTTCCTTCCTACAAATCATAAATTTCAATTAAAATTATACACTTTGGCTTATAATCTTGTTTTTATTTCTTGTACTATTATAAGCCTGACAAAAATTAAAACAAACGTGATCGATATCTTTTATCAGGTGTAGCATTGAACGCGGACCATTAACTTTTGCAAGTGTTAAAGTATAAAGGGAAAAAAAGGAATAATAGGAATGTATGGTTGGGAAAAGACATTATTTTTTTTATTTTTCGAATGTCGTTTGCAAATATTGCACTATATTGCACAGTGTTAGCCAAAAATGGCGACGCGCGCTAAAACAAATGCACGAAAACAAGTAAAAAAATGAGTTTTTTTTTCAAGTAAAAATGAATGGACACGAGAAAGAAGAAGATGACGAATTGTTCTCAGAGCATGAAGAGAGTGAAATCTTCTTCTAGATTGTTAGTTAGAATGTGAGAGATTTTTAAGTCAAAGACAACAATATTGGTTTATTGAATTTGTACGATGCAATGTGGAGTAAATGAATGATAACGCGTATTAATTTTCTTTAATGAAAGAGTATAAAAGAACGAAATATTTGTGTGGCCTCATTCAAGAAAAAGTTACTCTCCCTTTGACTAATATAATCATTAATTAATTTCTAACATTCTCAGCAATGCACCTCTGATCTGGAGGTGCATTGCCGGGAAATTGGAAGCCTTTAATTTCTCCGGAGATACATATTCCTCCACTCTTCTTCTCGGCATATCCTTACCTTAAATGGGACGCTTACCTTTTTCAAACTCATCACTATATTTAGGAATGATGGAGGTTTTACTCAGGGTCAGCCCAAGACGGCTTGACTGGGATGAACTCTCTGCACTTCCTTCCTACAAATCATAAAAGGCAATTAAAATATACACTTTGGCTAATAATATTATTTATATTTCTTGTACTATTATAAGCCCGACAAAAATTAAAACAAACGTGATCGATATATTTGATCAAGTATTGCACAAGATTGCGCAGTGCGAGACAAAAATGCACTAAAACAAATGCACCAAAAAAAAGTAAAAAATTAGTTTTTATTTTTCAAGTAAAAATGAATGGAGAGAATAAAGAAGAAGATGAAGAAGATAGAACCTGGTGGTTGTTGGTGTTTGTTCTCAAGAGACT
>NW_025952476.1:0-2000 GCF_023119035.1 Salvia hispanica | reverse complement strand
TTTTTGACTCGTGGCAGATCATGACCAGATTTCTTGGTAACAAATTTGAGGGGAGGAATATCTCATGCGTTAAATATGGCTTCTCCGAAAAAAATAAAAATAAATTGGAGTAGAAAAAGAGTAATTATTTAAGCCCAAATTTATAAAATAATTCTCTCCACAAGGGAAATCAAGGCAAAAAAATTTCAGGTTCACAAACAACATCCTTTCGAAACTAATAAAAAAGTAGAAAAAGTCGGGGTATTAAAATAGGAGTCACATTTTATACAAGCACATGTTTTAAAAAATGTAAAAATATAAAAGAGCGAGGAGTGCTATTTAATTAATGTTGTAATTAGGCTTTTGCTTTGATTTGAGCCCAACATAATCTCTAGCCTAAAGTAAAGACTCAACCTTACACCATAAATACAAAAAGTTTGACCAATTTTACTTTTACCGTTTTATAACGGTAGATGTATTTCATTTTGGCATGAAAATTAAGAAAAATTGTATTAAATTGTTAAGTAAAGAAAAAATAAAGTAAGAAATAAAAAAGATAGAAAGACAAAGAGAAAATAAAGTAAAAGAGAATAAAGTAATTGAGAGAACATGTTGACTTTTATTATTATGAAATATAATAAAATGACAAAAAACGGTACGAGAAGGATTAAGTTATTATAAAGAACTTTAAGTTTATTTATATTTTATACAAAAAATTATTTAATATTTAATATTCTATTTTTTGAACCTCTTCACCATTTTAATTTATATCTCAGAGACTGAATACAAAAAATCAAACACCCAGAATTTTCAAGTATCGTTGGAATCCACAGACTAAAAGTTCGTCGGAGCTCTCTCCCTTCGAAATAAAACCCTTTACCTTCCCCCAAGTCTGTCGCTGCGAATTTTTGTTGCCTCGAGCTTTGATCCCACGGAATTAGACGTTGCAACTGATGCTATCTTCTTCCAAGGTCTGTGGAATTTTCACGAATTAACACTTTTCATGGCTACAAAGAGCTATTTAATTCTGTATGACTGGTGTGCCTGATTCGATAAAGTCATGTTTGGAGAGTGATGATATTAGTTCTCTCTCTCTTTCAATCACATATTTGACTAGAATACCTAGTAACTGTATCTGATTTTATTGGGGGGTTCTTTCGTTGTTTCATTGAATAATTTGAGAAGTTGAGTGTATATGAACAGTAATGTAAATTAGGTTTATTTCCTGGCAGGATGATTGCAATGCAGTTGCTGTGTTTTTTTTAGAAAAAGGTTATCACTTGCTTTAGTGCATAATAACAGGATTGCTCAGATCATTAAGCAAAATCTATCCCAAAATAATTGCTGTTGTTGTATTTAGTTCATTATCCTTTTTAGGTAGTTCTTATTTTTCTCATGCGTGTCGTTTGAATATTTAAGTCGCAGGAACTGCAACAATAGTTGTCGCCGAGGGCAATGGTAAGTGATAGCAAAAGTAGGGACGAGTTAGATGGACATGGTTCAAGGCAAAAAGTGAATATGGTAAAAGATACATTAGTGCAAAGCCCAGGAAAACTTGGCAGAGCATCAAATGCCCGACAGACAGCAGAAAGCCCTCATGGTATTCGAAAATCCAAGCGTCTTGAGAAGGAGATGACACCGTCTCCTCCTATGAAGAGGACATCAGAAAGACTAGGGAAGAGTAATACACCAAATTCTCTGAGGAGGTCTGATAGGGGTAAGAAAGAACTGTCACCCGGTTCTGTTTCCAAAGAATCTGCTGAAGAACCTTTATCAAAGTTGAAGAGAAAGAAAGAGAAACCCGTGATTCAGGTGACTATGGAATCTGAAAAAGCTGAGCAGCCTGAGCTTGACCTGGAAGTAGTTGGCATGAAGAGAAAGAAAATGAATGCCCGGAAATTCAGGGCTCTTTTCAAAAGACAACAAATTCAAGAAATCGTGCCAGGTGAAATAATCAGTCTCCACATCACATTGATCACAACACTCTCACCCTTTTGTTGGATACGAAACAAGAAAATTGC
>NW_025952475.1:0-1000 GCF_023119035.1 Salvia hispanica | reverse complement strand
AAACCACACCTATCCCGTAGAATGTGACACAAACGCCCAAAAGCATTGCGGTCCATCCGCAAGTTGCTGATACAGTCCACGTCTGCCGGTTCATATGGGCGACTTGTGCTGGCATTTTCCTCGTCATGCTGTAGGAGGCTCGGGGAGCGTCGTCCCGATCATTGTACAAATTGGCTAACACGGTGTGAACCATCGTTAAAATAGTTAAGTAGTTCTGTTGATGCTCCTGAATAATTTCCTCGAGCAAGACTACTGCAGTCTCGACATCCTTACGTTTTTTTCCCCTGGCGTCGGTCATTCTACAAAATGGAAACAGCGACAACGGAGCATTACTACACAAGATACAACAGCTTGCATGGAGGGGCAAACTAAGCAAACTAAAATCGACAACGAACATAAAGAGACTAGAATTGGGAAGGGAGTATCTTGATACAGAATTGGGAAGTGAGTGTTCCAGCAAAATGTGACCGGAACAGTATGACATGTTCCTCCATTGACAATAGAAAATCAAATGCTGCACAGAAACTAGTTTCATGAAAACAGAGCACAAAATCGGATCATTGTAGATATTTAGGGGAGATACAAAGCGGATAGAAATAGTCAATCAATTAATTCAGCATATGCATAACCTCACGACCAATTCGAATTTCCCAAACAATTTCAAATCCAGGTACCAAGGCAACCAATTAAAAAAGACAAAAATTCACAAAAGGAGTTCATCCAATTCGCCCAAACCAAACAAGGGTGGCGACTACAAAATCGCACATCGGAAACCATCTCAATAAACAAGAGAATAGAACAACAATCCATAAAACCACGGAAATCGAACCATAGATCCGACGCAAATAGACACAACAAACAAACAAGAATCGAAAATTCGAATTGGAGTTTACCCGGATTTTGTTCAGCCCCTTCGACGAAAATTCAACCTCCAACGGTAACAAATTGAGGAATTTGGAGGGCAAAATCGAACAATTGATACGTTTTCAGCCAACTCCTG
>NW_025952474.1:0-12000 GCF_023119035.1 Salvia hispanica | reverse complement strand
GAGGCGTCGGCGGTGGCGGCGGACGACCGGCCGCGAGATGGGGCCGGTGTACGGGTGGGAGAAGGCTCCATGTCAGACAGCCCGTACAAGTCCGTGCTGAAATCGGGATCGTACTGGGTGTTGGTATCAAATGACTGGTATTCATCGAGTTCTGTACCCGACCATCGTGCACCACTGAACATCGGACTATTCGGACTTGGGTAATCTCCGAGATTCATTTTGTTTGAAATGTAGAAAATGTAGTGTGAATTTGAGAGTGAAAGGAGTGAAAAATGAAGTGAAAAATGAAGTGAAAAGTGAGAGGTATATATAGGTTTTGAAAATTGAATAGAATTTAAAAAATAACCGAAAACGCGTGTGCATCGTCCGCGATGCCAGTGGCGGACGATGCGACGGATGATGGGGCATCGTCCGCGCTTAGTCCGCGGACAATTGATGCCACAGTGGCAGACGATGCGACGGACGATGCATTGTCCACAATGATGCTTCCACCTCCAGGCAGAGAGTATATAACATTGTAAATTTCCGGCACAGGATTTTATGCAAGTGTTGTTTTGTGAGTTAATGAAGAGAGAGTAAAGTAAGAGAGAGGGAAAAGTAGAGAGAGTGATGTTTCCATTTTAGGAAACGTTTTATTTTTAGTGGGACAACCCAAAAAGGAAAACGTTGCAATTCTAATGGGACAGAGAGAGTATATTAAAGCACACATTTAGGTGCATTAATATGATTATGGTACTAAGGGGTGTCATAAGTTGCTAACTTTTCTTAAGTTGCTAACTCTTCTTAAGTTGCTAACTCATCAATGGAATACATTAAAAATGTCAACACGATGATACTGAAATGTCAACATAAACTTAAGTTACGTTGATATTTTCATACATTATGTTGACAGTGATAATTAAATGTCAACATATATGTGTGATCGTGTTGATATTTTTAATACACTACGTTGATGAGTTAACAAGTTAGCAACTTAAGAAATGTTAATTAGCATTTTAACGCACTCCCTAGTATTAAACATGTATTGGTATTTGTATATATGTACATGGGATGACATTAGTGGCGGAGGTAGGTGAGGTCCGGCAGAGTCGGCCTACCCACCACCGGTCCCGGAGAATTGTGGGAAACGCTTCGTCAACTGAAACGAAAAGTTAAATGATGGAAAGGATTAAGATCTGTGGCTTAGCTTAATTGAAATGAAAAGGAGAGGAAAGTGAGGAGTTAAAGAGAGTGTAAAAATCTGCGGCTTAACTTAATTATACTACTAATTCAAGAAACTTGGAGTTGTCATACATTCAAGATAATGCATTGCATGGGAGTTGATCAAAGATATTTTTGAAGAAAGTATCAACACTGATTATCCATATTAATAATATATACAACTATAAGCAATTTTCACTAGGGGGTTCGAGAAGAGATGAATAGTAAGAGAAAAATATCTAGATGGTAGATCAATAGAATAAATAATACTACTAGTCCTATAGCAATTATTTCCTGATAAGATTTTAACATATTTGGAAAACTTATAACTTTACAATTGGGGCAGAAAAGTAAGTCATATGGAGTATATAATAAGGCAAGGAGTCCAAATCATGCATGCATTAATATGAGCATTGATGAAAAATACTAATTTTGAAGAATATATCAACGCCGATTATCCAAACATCGAACCACAATACAAGTAAATCGTGCACAATATGTTCATGATTTTCAATAAAAATATGCCAATATGATCATTATTTTCAATAAATATATTATACATCCACTGATGTATCCACTATGAAAACTGAACCCAATTCTTAAAGTTATAAATATGGAGGAAGTGATCTAGGAAAATCACTACTTAAATGCAAAACTAGCTAGAGAATACGAATTTAGTTCACTGTAAGAGCGATTTAGTTCACCACACGAAGGAGTGATCCAAAACGCCATTACAGTGAACTAAATCCTTGACGGAGTAAATACTTCACTATAAAGGTATTTTGGTTCACTCTTTGTTTTTAAATTCATATAATGAACTAAATCGTTTTGATCTAATGACTGAGATTCGTTCTATAGTTATGCACTTAATATTAGCTATGCTTTGATCGTAATTGAAATTATCTTAAGATTGCACATTCTTTTGAGGATGTCCGTACTAGTTTGAATTGTCTTGATTTAGTATTTGTCTATGAGAAACTGGTATCATTCCATGAATGTCAAGATCATGAACACGATTGATTTTCTACATCACAGAATTATCATTATCATCTCATAAATATATAAAGAAGAATCACCAGTCAATATGCAAATTCATCAAAGATATTTTTGATAAAATCCAAAACATACTTAAAATCATAAGAGAAAATTGTCAATTTATAAGAGAAAATTGAATTGGCGCGCATTGACTCAGTCTCTGTTAGTGCAACTATATATGTACATACAAACATACAATTGTGTAGAGTGACAAAATGGGAAGAGTTTTGGGAGAGATAAGTAATGAGGGTTGGGGGTTTGGAGTGATGCTTCTGCTTGTCTCCATTTCACTCATGTCTATGCTCTTATTCGCTTGCGCCGATCACAACAAGAAGAAAAAGAAGAAGAAGAGACATCAAGGTCATGGCGGAGGTGGAGGCGGAGGTGGGGGATGTGGTGGTGGAGGTGGAGGTGGAGGATGTGGTGGAGGCGGAGGTGGGGGATGTGGCGGAGATGGTGCCGGGGGATGTGGCGGAGATTGTGGCGGAGGCAGTCCTTTTTAGATGTGCGAATGGTTGGGTTTGGAGTCGTCTATAGTAGTACTATATGTGTTTCGTTTTCCGTTTAAGGGCTCGTTTGGTTTGTCGATTTTCGCGATCCATGAGAAAATGTTTAGAGTGAGATAGGGTACATGTTTGGTTTGTCATTTTATAAGTTTGTATTGCTTAAAACTTTAGTTTTGATTATTGTGCAAGAGCATATAACTATTGCCCACAAATTCCTCTGCATGCGAGGTGAAGCCGGTCTTATGTTGCATGGATTGAAAATTTAGATTGGGTGGCAAAAGGGTGGGGTATTATAGTAAATGAACATGGATTACTTTTTTAAAATTAGTTAGTGAAATTTGAGTTTCATTACCAAAAGTATGAGTGCTACTAATGGTAAAAAGTCCATTACCAATAGTAATAGTAGTAGTGGTGGTGGTAAAAAGTAAGTGCAATAAATATTTATGGATGGTCCCTAAAAGAAATATTAACAAATAATGGCGAATGGAGAATATTATTTATGCACATGTGGCAATTATGAGTGATGATAGGAGAATACATCACGAAACATGATTATAGATTATGATCAAATGCCGAACTAATTTCTAGTGCAAGATCATCGAACCCTTCATTTTTAGTTCATTTTTGAACATTGTCGATAACAGGAGTTATTAATTGATATTAAGGCAATAGTTCGCCCATAAACAATTTTTCTTTATTTAAAATTAAATTTTTCTCTTCTCATCTCATATTATTAGCACTTTCTTTTGGAGGATTGAGTAATTAGCATTGTAAGGATTGTTCAGCTTGGTAAATTGTACCTCTAATTAAATATGGTGTACGGTTCATGAGATTGAATCTTACGACTCAATTCTAAATTGGAAATCACGTGATAATTAGTCATACAACCCCTTCAACTAATCTCACAAAATCATAGTACTCGTATTTAAATGTGTAAGAGAATTAAAGTAAATTGAAATGTTTGAACATAGGAACCGACAATTTTCATTCAAAATTTGAATAGTGCATATTACAATGTCTATTCAACTTCAGCCAAGATAAGAAACACAAACTAAAGACAAGTATTTGTAATGGTTGAAAATAATTTTTCATCTAAACCAAAATACAAACCAATGTTCAGAGTCAAAATTAGTAAGCTCTATGTAATATGATTTCACTCAAGGAATAAATGAATAACATTATAGTATCCCAATATGCTCTTTAATGAATGAAAACAAGATTTTATTAGTATTAGCTTAAAAGAGGACTTACCGAATCAATTCAACTTTCCCATAATCTCATAGGCTAAGCCTCGACCCTTTCAAGCCTCAGCTGCAAGTTTTTTCCGTTGGTGATGCTCCGCAACTTTGTAGTCCACAATCTCATGGAACAGAATCGAGTCAAGAACACAGTCGGGCCTTCCATACACGGCTGCTTGAACGCTTGCCATCAGTTTTGCAATCTCACGGCCTGAGAAGCCTTCAGTCCTTCTGGCAGCTTCTCGTAATACATCATCTGATAGGTCTTTCACGGTTATCTTCTGTGGCGTATTCTTAATGAATCTGCCACATCTTGAATCTTTATCACCTTCACCGCATAGATACTTTGTCAGGTAAAGCTTCAACAGTTTGAAGCGCTCATCCTCCGGGAATTGGGAACTCAATAACTTCATCAATGCGATCTGTCACAGCACTATCAAGATCCCCCGGCCTGTTTGTGGCAAGAACAAGGGCAATGTCTCTAGATTGGTCACCAGTGGAATAGCAAGGCGTTCAGAGCACTTCGCTGAGCTTCACTCATGTAAGTGCTGTTACGCCTGGTGAGAACGAATATTAAAGAATTTTAAGCTTATAAGGGAACACAGAACTAGTTTTGTTCAAACATAATATCGCATAGAGACAAGAACATAGAAGTGATATCCGGCCAATGTTTGGTTGAGGAAATTAGAAAATGAAAATTAAGGCAGTTGCCTTATCAACTAGGTTAATGGTTGATGGTTGGGTTGGAGTCATCTATTGCATATCATGTTTCGTTAATTTTCTGTTTAGTTTGTTAGTGCTAAATAAGCAGTGTGATACTCCCTTGTCAGTTGTTAATTTGAGTTTTAAGAAATGTAAATAACGTTGAGTTGGTTTAAAAGTAAGTAGATTGTTAATGCTACTTTTTTATAAGGACATGTGAATGGCTCAATTTTAAGAAAAACTAGATTGAAATAGTTAGTGCAATGTGGATTCTACTTTTAGTACAAGTATTATTTTTATTATAACATATGAGTCGGCTTGGATTTTGAGAATATTAAAAATGAGTAAAAGCTATGCAATGTGGATCATAATTTTTTATAACAAAATGGAGTAAATGAATTAATGAAATGTAGCGTCATTACAAAAGTAGTGATAGTAAAAAATAAGTGTAACAAGATTGATGACGAAGAAAATAAAACTATTACTCCTCTCCTCCCACTTAGTCTTAAGACGATTGATTTTTGTATGATCACCATTTTGGTAGTGGCCCCAGCTAGAGGCGGAGGTAGGGGGTCCGGCAGGGTTGGCCGACCCACCACCGGTCCCGAGAACTATGGAAAACGCTCAATTGTCATTTGAAATGAAAAGTTAAGGATGGAAAGGACTAAGAGGTGTGAAAATTTGTAGCTTGGATTAATTGAAATGAAAAGGAGAGAGAAAGTAGGAGTTAAGAGACGTAAGAACATTCATCCGTGCTCTTAGCTAAAAAGCACGGAAGTGGCCTGACCATTTTTCTTTGTCCTTAGCAAAGCACAACACCTACATCCGTCTTCTTAGGGACAAATTCAGTCCCACCATTCTATTATTCAATTAAAATACTCCAATTATTAAAAACATTTCTACATTATAAAAATACATTAAAAATAAAAATTACATAATTAAAATCCTAAAAAATAAAAATTACATAATTAAAATACTAAAAAATAAAAATACATAATTAAAATCCTAGAAAATAAAAAATACATAATTAAAATCCTACAAATTAAAAATTACACACGTGGAAGACTAGTCCTCTAACCCCTCTTTGAGACTCGGATCATTTGCTCATGTTGCAAGTTGATCCGGGGTCATCTTAGACGTATCCTTCAAATAGAGTTGACCCAAGAGGGTCCACAACGTGTTGTTGGGGTGGAGGAGGCACAAAGGCGAGGGCGGGCAGGGTCGAGCGCGCGGCGCGGGTGGTCCCCGCCTTCTTCTTCCTGCGGCCGGCGGAACGCCGGGGCGCTAGGGCTACAGTAAGCTCCGGCAAGCTGGGTAGCCACATCATCGGGGGCGCCATCGGATAGGACTACCGACCTCGACCGTTTGGAGAAGGCGGAGGAGGATTTTACTATGCCGCCTCTATACTTTGGATGTTGGCGCCCTCCTTCCAACAATCGGAGTACTTGAACGGATTGAACTCCGTGCGTGGTAGGTCGCCAAGGCGGCGATGATGATGTCGAGCTCGCTCGTGCGGCGTGATGAGGAGTAGGAGTAGGAATAGAAGTAGGAGTAGGAGAGAGCCGCTGCTCCTCCGATCCGGGTTCGGGGGCCCACCCGAACTGAGGCATTTAGGTCGCTGCCGGTGGGACGGTAGCCACCGGAGCTTGCGAACCCGGGTTTGAGGAGGGCCGTAAATTGTGTTTCCGGACTAGGAATTCGTGAGTCGAACCAATCGCGGTTCCAACCACGATTGCACGCAGGTGATCGTGGAGCCGGACATTGTGTAGTGTGGTGGGAATTTAGATGAGAGAGTATGAGGAAAAAAGATAAGAGAATGTAGATGATGATAGAATAGATGAGAATGTGATTTTTGTGTTAAGTGATGGTATTTACGATGAAAATGTGAATTTTGGAGAGAAAAAATTGAAAAATAAATTAAAAGTGGGAAGAAAACGGATATATTTTTTTGGGAAGTGGAAAAATATTTTTTTTATTTAAAAACATTTTTTTAATTAATTTCAAATTTAAAAAAAATTAAATAAAAGCCAACGGCTATGCCGTTGGCAATGCATCGCCGATGCTTTGCAGCTGGCACCCGGACGTGCTCTTAGCTAGGACAGTAGTCGTCAGACGGACAGACGACACCAGCCTTCACCGCTGGATGCTCTAAAATTCTGCTGTTTTACTTAGTCATACTAATTCAAGAAACTTAATTGGAGGTATATCATGCATATGTGAGTTGATCACATATAAAAAATTGTCTTTGATTTATATTTTTATCATTTATAGTATTAAGTTTTATGCAGTTATATAAGTTTACAGTAAAGATGTGTAGAAAAATTATTGAAAGAATATTGTAACTAGATTGTATTCCACAAATTACTCGTCTATTGTCAATATCGCAATTAATTGTTTTAAATAGTCCACAATTATTAACACTGACCTGGGCTTTTTATCGGGAAAATCCTGGGTTTGGCACTGTATACAGATATAGTTGGGATAATGGATTGCTTGGCATGTTACGATTGGTGGGCAGAAAATAATGTCATAAATATAATAAGACATGTCGTCAAAATCATGCTGAAGAAAATATGAATGACGATTATTCAACCCTTCATTCATTATCCTCTAAACAATACTACCTTCGTCCTAAAATAAATAATCATTTGTGGATACACGTTTTAATGAAAGAATCACCAGTATGTATGAAAATTTATCAAAGATATTTTCGGATAATCCAAAACATCAAAATCATAATACAACTACAATTCATTATGACATAGTTATTAGAAACCACACACATATTTTCCTTCAAATTGCCGATTTTCTTAATCAATTTAAAATTGAATTGCGGCTATTGACTCAGTCTATCTTAATGCAACTATATATGTACATGCATACATACATAATATTGTGTACAGTGATAAAATGGGAAGAGTTTTTGAAGGGGTATAATGAATGAAGGGTTTGGGGGTTGGGGGTTTAGGTGATCAGGGGAAAGCAGAATTTTACGGGGGGGTAAGAAGAAAAGTTTTAGCTTATTTGTTAATAAATATGGTATCTCTCATGATTTTGTTATCGAAATTAATCGTAGGAAGACCCTTTTATGTTATCCTTATTTCATCATTTAGAATTAGATCTCGAAATTAGTCGTAAGAAGACCCTTTTATATTTTGCCTTTTTCATCATTTAAATTAGAATATCTTAAAAATAAAGGAATGTTTTCAGATATTTAGTACAAAGAAATAAATGCATATCAAGAAAATTTAATCTAATCAAGAATATTGATATAATAACTTTGTGATGATCAAAAAAAAAAATTACCTACTAATAAAATTAAGTTTTTATAAGTAAAGCAATTGTTTAAGTGTACATATTAAATTTTTTTGATAAAACCATTAATTATATTACAATACTAATAAAAAAAAATAGATAAAAATGTATATTACAATATTGACAAGTTATTGAACAAATAATATCCTTTCAAACTAATACTCTTCAAAAATCATGAATTAAACACATCTCTAAAAAATTAATTGCAGTAAAAGTTATTGAATAAATATAGCACATCTCTAAGATATAAAACTGGGCAAATTTAAAACTGGAAGGCGTCTAGCTGAGAATCAAACCAGTACCTCCACCTCAACTATGGTCTGTAGCTAGCTTCACTTTCCAACTGCACTAACAAGTAATATTAGTAATGCCTCTGAATATATAAAAATATCTTAAAACTCGAAGTTTGGGGTGGGCCCCATGCGCCCATTCCCCCCACTCCAGTGATGCTTCTACTTGTCTCCATTTCAGTCTGTCTATGCTCTTATTTGCTTGTGCCGATGGCGGTGACAACAAACGCAAACATAATGCTCCCAGGCAGTGGCGGGGGATGTGGTGGCGGGGGATGTGGCGGGGTGTGGGGGGACTGAGGCGGTGGCTCTAGATGCACTGGTTGAAAATTTTATCATGTAACAATATTAGTTCGTGTTTAGTTTTCAGTTTAGAGTCATCTATTTCTTGTTGGCAGGAGCTCCACTTGTATGGACTATTATTATCTAAGAAATGATATGATATCTTAATACCATATGTGACAATCAATCTGAGCATCATGCTCGTGTAATGCACATTAACTATATTCCTTCCAGCAATATTATACTTATTAATGTTCAAACACATGTGACGATATTGGTTAAAAATGTAGAATTGATTTGGAGCAAAGAGAAAACTACAAAAGATGAGAGAAACCGTCGACCTGGAGATGGAGAGAAAAGGAGAATTTTATTAATGGGCTACATTTTGCTAAGTGTTAATTGAAAAATGCAAAGAAGCTTAGGCACAAATACAAACAAATAAAATGCTAAACACTAACTAATAAAGGAAAACAATATCAACTAATTACATTTTTATTTTTAATTTCAACAGTTTTTTTTGAAAAATATAAGGACAAAAGATACTATGGCAAATTTTAAGGACTGAAAATATAGCTTCTATTTTAATAAATTATTAAAACTATTGGCCCTTCGTTTGAAATTGTATCCGGGTTAAATTAAATAGAATGTAGTGAGTTTGGTTCATGAGATTTAGTCTCTAGATCAAGAATTTCATTTTTTGTGTTCGTAATATATAAGACAATAATCAGTAAGCAATCAAACTCAATGCCAACAATTGCGAGAGTAATATTTCATTGAAAATTGTGAATAGTAGTAGACATATTACAATGTTAAGGTATATGTTACTATATGCTTTTACTCAAGGAATGAATAAACAAAATTATAGTATCCAATATGCTCTTTAGGGAATGAAAACAAGATTTTATTATTAGCTTAAAAGAGGACTTAACCCAAAACAATTCAATTTTCCAATAATCTCATAGGCTAAGCCTTGACCCCTTCAAGCCTCAGCTGCAAGTTTCTATCCTTGTGATGCTCCGCAACTTTGTAGTCCACAATCTCATGGAACAGAATCGAGTCAAGAAACAGTCGAGCCTTCCATACACGGTTTCTTGAACGCTTTCCCTCAGTTTTGCAATTCACGGCCTGAGAAGCCTTCAAGGGCCTTCTGGCCTTCTTTACATCTCTGATAGGTCTTTCACGGTTATCTTCTGTGGGTATTCCCTAATGAATCTGCACATCTTGGGAAACTTTATCACCTTCACCGCATAGATCTTTGTCAGGTAAAGCTTCAACAGTTTAAACGCTCATCCTCCCGGGAATTGGGAACTCATTTTCATCAATGCGATCTGTCACAGCACTATAAAGATCCCCCGGCCTGTTTGTGGCAAGAACAAGGGCCCATGTTCTAGATTGGTCACCAGTGGAATAGCAGCTTCAGAGCATTTGCTGAGCTTCACTATGTGCTGTTACCCTGGTGAGACGAATAAAGAATTTTAAGCTTATAAGGAACACAGAACTAGTTTTGTTCAAACATAATATCGCATAGAGACAAGAACATAGAAGGGGATATCCGGCCTGTTTGTTGAGAAATTAGAAAATAAAAATTTAAGGCAGTTGCCTAATCAATTGGGTTGATATATCCCCTTCATTTAGTAAACAAATACTTACCGCATAGGAAAGCATCAGCCTCGCATAAACAGGAGTAAACCTCTCTTTGACTTTTTCGCCCAATCAAATATGTCATGTATTTTGTAACAGCTTGAGGACCCAAGGGTGCTACATCTCCACCAGTCATCATGGCATAAACCAGACCCTGAGAAAATAAATCTCAAATCCATCAATTTAAAAGTACTAGAATGGAGATGAAGCAGGCACCTATAGCACCTAGTTGGTGTCATTCTCAGAATATTTGAGGTCTCTGCAGCTTGAGTTCAGCAAGTAAATTACTTATAATAGAAGACCAAAATTTTATAGATCATGAAGCAAAGATTCTCTTAAATGGAGAATAACAATGCTCTGTCACATTCCTCATCGTACAGCTGAGATAAAGGGGCATCAGGGCAGGCTAGCTATTATTTTAAACGTTTGAGATTAAAAAAATCAATGCTAAGACATATACTGTACCGATTTTCTAGCTATTTCCCCTTTCAACCATGGTTTTGCCAGTACCAGGAGGCCCAAAAAAAGGCAGCAAATGGCGCCTGATTGATTTTTTTTTGATGTAGCGGAAAGGTGCTCTATTCTTTTCTGCAAGGGATGCAAGACAACATCCCCAACAGCAGATTTACGTTGAAGCGTGCGCCAGCTGCAGTACTATAGCTTAGCCCCTTTATTGGCTACCGAGAACCTACTCCAGACCATGGATATTTTGCCAGAGATGATTCCAATCAGAGATGGCTGACCAAGAATTCTGTTGAATATCCCCATTACTCTCGCTCCTTCCCTAAGAAAAAAGTATTTAGAAGTGATGTGTCATTTTCAAAGTATTAGGCGTTTTCACTTGAGCAAAACCCCAAAATTTTAAAGGATTCCCTGAAAGAGTACTGTATTCTTCGAAAGAATTAGGATGATAGAAGAGAACTAAACATCAAAACATCAATAGTCCGTGCAGATTTCACATAAAAGATTTAATGCACACAAATGCACAACTATAGCAGAAAGTCACACCAACCAACTAGTAAACAAATCAGTCCTGTTTGAAAATAAAGTATAAATAAAAAGGGAATCCCCGCCCAGACCTAGTGGTTTTTCCCAGCAGCTAAGGCAGTAGCTCCTCCAACAGTCATGACCAACCTATTCTGTCAGTCAACAGAACCCTAAAGCCAGCATAAATAAGTACTTTAAACAGAATTGCTGCAACAAAATTTACAAGGAACCTGAATATTAAAAAGAAATTTTAAAAAAACTTGATTCTTTACAAAGGGGCGATAATATTTTACAGTACAGATGCCCAACTTAGAAAACCATAGTGAAAAAAATGTAATGACACTAATAGATCCAAAACCTTCAATATACTGAAAATTGATTTATTGCGCAAGCCATTTTCTTTCACCATTTACTCTTTCCAGAAGTCCCCCTATTATGGGCTTCGCAATTTTTTTCTGAGCATCCTTCGCTTCAGCCATGCCTTTACTCTTTTGTTTCCCCCTCTATCTCGCTTCTTTTCAGTCTTTTCTTTTTGGGGCTTGTATCTGTTCTTCAGTAGCTCGCCCTTTCTTGTTCTTTTCTTAAGGATGACTGCTCTTTCATTTGGACAACCCCAACATTATTGCGTCTTTTAGCTTCATTGTCCCCTGAGGTTTAAGGATAATAAGTTAAAACTGGTTGATTATTGCAGGGCCCCCCACCCCCAAATTTTTATTCATATTAATGTTACAGTCAGGCTTCAGTTATGGGATGACATCTGAAAAATTAATGGCCACATGTACAGCTATACATTGACTAAAATGC
>NW_025952473.1:0-1000 GCF_023119035.1 Salvia hispanica | reverse complement strand
ACATTTGGATAAACAATCCTAGCCTAAGCCATGAAATTATAAGAGTCCAATACTTAGATATAGGAAAACAGCCCATAAGAATTAAAAGGCGGTCCACTTTTTTTTAAAATAAAATACAAAAATGAGAGCTCCAAATCCAAATTCTGTAAAGGCCCAGTCAAAGTCGAAGCCTTACCTGGATTCAATTATTTTTGGGCCTATTCTCTCTGTTTCACTTCATACACGAAGGAGCCCAAAATTGTTGAAAGATCCAACACTGTAATACTTATACTGTGTTTTCTTTGCACAAAGACCAGATATAAGTATTTTTTGGTGCATTCAAATTTTAGATGGGCTATTTCTTTTGCACAAAGATGTCAAATATTCAAAATTTGGATGGGCTACATGAATTCAAGATATAACAAATGATTTTTTATCAAATACTAACTAATTTACGATAATAACTATTCCCTCCGTCCACGAAAATTCATCCCGATTTGACCGGGCACGGATTTTAAGAAATGTAATAGAAAGTGCGTTGAAAAAGTTAGTGGAATGTGAGTCCTATTTTTAAAGTATATAGTTTTATAATAAAATGTGAGTAGAAATGAGTTAGTGGAATATGGAGTTCACCATCAAAAATGGTAAAAGTGAAATGAGACAAATTTTGGGGGACGGACGGAAATGAAAAAATGGGACAAATTTTGGTGGACGGAGAGAGTAATAACTAATATCAATTTTGTATGTTAAAAATATCAACGTAAAGATATAAATTTATCAATATACTTGTATTGATAAACTTATGTTTTTTTGTTGATATTTAAATTTACATATTGTATTGATATAATTATGTCTTTATGTTGATAATTTTAATACACAGAATTGAAAGTTATTAGTTATTACTGTAAATTAGTTAGCACACTAACACAAGCCTATTAAGGGCGTAATAAAAAATAACTAGCATCTAATTAATCAGAAATGCTTTCTCCATCCGTGAATAAGAATTCTAATTTTTCATTTC
>NW_025952472.1:0-4000 GCF_023119035.1 Salvia hispanica | reverse complement strand
ATTAATTATGAGATATTTGGTTTATGATATGAGATTTTTTGTAGTGGTGTTTTATTAATTATTCAAGAGAGAGTAAAGTAAGAGAGATAAAAAAGTAGAGATGGTATTGTTTTATTTTAGAAAATATTTTATTTTTATTGGGACTATTTGAAAAGGAAAATTTTTAGTTTTAATGGAACACAGAGGATATCTATACTACCTTAAAAGCAAGGTTTTTTTGGGGGGAAATTTCAAGGAATTGTGCCAATTTTCAAATTAAAGTTTGGGAGGGAATTTGTGCTTAAACTTGAAAAAGTTGTTTGGTTGGGTAATTTATCTGCCAACTTGCAAGATCAAATCATCTTACACAAAAGAAGCTCTCTCAATCAATCATAATCCACAATTACCAGTTAATACATAATTTCCAGATAATACACAATAAATACTTCCATCCCTCCCAATATTAAAGCTGGAAATTTAATCAATCAATCATCCTAAAGTTAAATCAGGTGCAAGACTAATCCAAAAGTGTGATTAGTTGATTTTTTTTAATTAAATGTATTTCAAAATCCAATTTATTCTTTCCACCAACAAATAAATACAAGTTCCACTTAAAAAAACCCTACTAACTAATTGAGTTTAATTTGGGTGATTGACAATTGAGTGGATGGAAATACTTAACTATTAATTGAATATTGAATGTAGAATATAAACCATATAAATCACCTTTGCCAAAACTGATTTATAACGCTTTTATCGTTGTTCAAGCACACTTTGGAAGCATTGTAAACAGTCCCACATCATATTTGACCTATAATAAGAATAGATGTACATATATTAGTAAAAAAGTAATCAAACATATGATTTAAATAATAAAATAAACTTTACCATTAAATCTAGAAGCCTTGCAAAACTGAACCAATACAATTGGAACTATCATCTGCGAATCACGCTGGCTCAAAAATGAATCAACATTTTCACCCCAGAGAGCACAACGCATAGCAACATGACTGACATAAAAATAAATTTATAATTAAAATATCATCTAATAAATATGCATAACATAAATTTATTCTCAATTTATAAGTTAAACAAAATGAAGTTTTACTTCTCATCCTCCAAGGCCAATTCCAACTATTTTGTAAAATGAAGAACATTAATAAGTGATTGGCAATAACTTTAAAATTGATAAATTATAGGAGCATTTGACTTTCTTAATTGGAGTGAGAATTTATCAAATTGGAAAGAAAAAGCATATTTAGGAAATGAACGAAATGCATTAAAATATCTATATCTATTAGGTTTAAATATCAATTCGGGCCAACATGATTTATTAGGTTAAAATATTTATATATCTATTAGGTCCTAGCCGCCATAGCCGACTGAATGAATTTCTGAAAGACAGAGCAGATAGGTTTTGGGCGGCAGTTTGCTTGTATATTGATTAGAGTGTTAGTGGTTTATCAATATATTTACACGTTTGATGTGTATTAACCAACGTGTAATATTGTGGATCTTTTGGTGTGTATGTAAATTTCACACAGAATTTCTTCTATAAATAGCTGATAGTTGGCTTATTCATCATCATCTCTCCACCATCAACAGGTGTTTAATTTATTTTTTTCAGTTTTGTTCAAGCACACCTTGGAAGCATTGTAAACAGTCCCACATCGTATTTGACCTATAATAAGAATAGATGTACATATATTAGTAAAAAAGTAATCAAACATATGATTTATATAATAAAATAAACTTTACCATTAAATCTAGAAGCCTTGCAGAACTGCACCAATACAATTGGAACTATCATCTGCGAATCACGCTGGCTCAAAAATGCATCAACATTTTCACCCCAAAGAGCACAACGCATAGCAACATGACTGACATGAAAATAAGTTTATAATCAAAATATCATCTAATAAATATGCATAACATAAATATATTCTCAATTTATAAGTTAAACACAATGTAGTTTTACTTCTCATCCTCCAAGGCCAATTCCAAGAGCCTTGAACGGGGATCATCAACTACCTTAGAACATCCTTTCACAACTCCAACAACATCTACAATGTTAATATTACACAAAATATTAATGATTAACAAATCAAGAAATAATTTTGACTGGAGAAAAAAAAAGGAAAAAAAAGATGAATATAAAAAACATACCAAATAGAGGACAACTCTCAACTTCTGAGAGGTTTGCAATATCATCGATACTCATTATATTAAAGGGATAGCAACAGAACATAGGATCTTCAATTTTAGTAATCATAGTTTTTTCATAAATTTGTATTTTGTAGTCATGGCTTGTGGTTTTATATATTCGTGGACTATTCTTCACGAAAAAGTTCTGCATCAAATATATATCCCCTTCATTGATTAGACGGCCTTTTACATGAACTACACTTTTTGGGAATGTAACATGAATCTTTACACCCTGTAAAAAATTAATCTGTCAAAAAATTTCTTCAAATAATAAAAAAGTTCATTGTCATAATTATATATAAAAAAATATATAGTAATATACTACTATAACTTTACCTCCTCGTCATGCATGATACACTCCAATGGAAGCGCTTCAGCAGTCCTGCTAGCCCAATATGTATTGTAAGAATGCACACATCGAACTTTAATACGTTGAGTCACACTTGCTTTAGTTAAATTTCTCAGCAAAGTAACAACTTGAGCCATAATTTCCTTTCTTCAATGGAAAAACTGAAATCATAAAAGACAATGTTATTAGTTTACATTTTATAACTACAAAAGAGTTGAACAAAACTGAAAAAAATAAATTAAACACCTGTTGATGGTGGAGAGATGATGATGAATAAGCCAACTATCAGCTATTTATAGAAGAAATTCTGTGTGAAATTTACATACACACCAAAAGATCCACAATATTACACGTTGGTTAATACACATCAAACGTGTAAATATATTGATAAACCACTAACACTCTAATCAATATACAAGCAAACTGCCGCCCAAAACCTATCTGCTCTGTCTTTCAGAAATTCATTCAGTCGGCTATGGCGGCTAGGACCTAATAGATATATAAATATTTTAACCTAATAAATCATGTTGGCCCGAATTGATATTTAAACCTAATAGATATAGATATTTTAATGCATTTCGTTCATTTCCTAAATATGCTTTTTCTTTCCAATTTGATAAATTCTCACTCCAATTAAGAAAGTCAAATGCTCCTATAATTTATCAATTTTAAAGTTATTGCCAATCACTTATTAATGTTCTTCATTTTACAAAATAGTTGGAATTGGCCTTGGAGGATGAGAAGTAAAACTTCATTTTGTTTAACTTATAAATTGAGAATAAATTTATGTTATGCATATTTATTAGATGATATTTTAATTATAAATTTATTTTCATGTCAGTCATGTTGCTATGCGTTGTGCTCTCTGGGGTGAAAATGTTGATTCATTTTTGAGCCAGCGTGATTCGCAGATGATAGTTCCAATTGTATTGGTTCAGTTTTGCAAGGCTTCTAGATTTAATGGTAAAGTTTATTTTATTATTTAAATCATATGTTTGATTACTTTTTTACTAATATATGTACATCTATTCATTTTAGAAAGAAAACCTAGGGAGCCTTTTTTGGGAGAGTATTGATAAATGTGTTTTATAATTTCTTCTTTTTTTACTAATTTTTAGTATTTCTAATAATATACGTTTTGTCGATATATGGATAGTGTATGTGAATTGAAAATATGTACAGTAAAATATTAGAAAAAAGTTTTAATTAGTACTATGACTCATTATAGATTTTATTTTAAGTTTAATTAATATTTGTAGTTAAATATAGCAGTAATATTTGTCGAATCACAAATCAAATTAAATGATACAATAAGAATTTAACAAATGCTCAATTAAAATAACAAAATTATAAAAATATGTAACATATCACAAATTTGAAATAAAATACTTTAAAAAAAATAATTTTTTTTTATCATAACGTAAACTATTTAATAGTATAAAGTTGTGTGATGTGATTTTAATATAT
>NW_025952471.1:0-114079 GCF_023119035.1 Salvia hispanica | reverse complement strand
TAATCAATTGGTATTTTTCATAGCTTCTTTGTAGTTCCTTTTTTTAACTAACTTTAATCCCTTAGTTCTCACTGATCGGATCGATTTAGAGAAAATTAATATAACACGATCCTCTACTCCTAACCAATTATATATCATTTAATTTTATAATTAAATGTTCATTCATATTAACGATACGGTCAAAATCCTTTGACCGAACTTGATTCCAATAAAAATACTACTCCACCACCAAGATAACGTTAATTAAGATAATTAGGTAGGATTTCTCAAGGCGAAAGAAATAATGTAAATTGACTGATGATGGCACATTTCACGTCAATCTACCAAAGTTTATATTTTCCTTAGTTAGCTTGGAAAATCCGAGTGTTTGATTCGGAAGGATAAAGTAGCTGGTAGCATGGTTGGGAGATTTAATTATAATAAACAAAAACATAAAAATCCAAAAGCCCACCTTTCAGTTTCAACTTGATTTGCTAAAAATTTCTGCAGTGGTGGGATCCCAATATTAAAAAGTTTACAACTATGCATTCAAATATTTATATTTAAAAAAATTAGTAGTACACTAGTACTATATTAATTGATTTTGCTCATGTCACGAGTTGACTTGATGAAGGCACATTCCACATTGTCACGTAGATATTGTTTTTTTTTTTGTTTAAATTTTTTGAAAAATAATGAATAAGTCGATATTGTTTTTTTTTGTTTCAATCTTAGGAGTTTAATCGATTAATTCATTGAATAAATACAATTAAAAATGTCAAACAACAAAACATGATTAATCTAACTATTTTATTTAGGGAATCATCGATTGATATGATATTACAATCATTCAAAAATTAAAAACGGATTGAGGCTCATAGCTGTATATAAGTATTCTTACATTTTTTTTTAGAAACTGAATTTTTGTTTTATTACTATAATTTCCACTAGTAAATCAGCCTCCCCAATGCTTAATCATTATCAAGCACATCCAATAAGTTACAAATTTATAGTTATAAACTTTCAAATTAACCAATGCATGATATAATTAATGAAGCACAAAATAAATGGAAAATAATTCCATTCTGCACAAACACAATCTATAGATAGAGAGACAAAGGGACATGCTGATAAGCTCAGTTACAAAAGCCATGATTTTACAAATTGAGATGCGATATTCATTTCCTTAAAATACACACAAAATCAGGAAAAAAAATAGTCTTTGCAATAATTTATTGTGTCAGTGCCAGATGCCTCATAACCAATTAGATTAATTTAAATACACTGTTCCAATGTACGTTTTTGGTCCCCTTCTAGTAAGCTGTTTCACTCCATTCTGTCTTCAAACTATATATATACACATTGGCAAGAAAAAGGTGAAGCTGTGGGTCATCCAGTGCGTGTTGTGCGTGTGTGGCTTGATAGGAGGAAAGCTAGGAAAGGGAAAGAGAGAAAATAGGTGTCTTTTTGTGAGGATTTTGAGTGGAGGGATAGAGTTGTTTGTTGGAGTTGGAAAAGGGGATTCTTTATAAAGGTCTTATCTTTCTTAATAATCATTGATTTTTAGTAGCCATTTGTGGTATCTCTCTCTCTCTCTCTCGATAAGTGTGAGGAATGAATGGTGCTGTTGATCTTGATTCAGAAGATTCTGAGTTTGTAGAAGTTGATCCCACTGGGAGATATGGAAGGGTATGCTTTCAAACCCTTGATAGTCATTATTTCTTGCTGATTTTTTAGATGTGATGTCTTTACATAAAACTTGAATTTGAATTGGGATTTTGTTTATGATTGCAGTATGATGAGATTCTTGGGAAAGGGGCTTCAAAGACTGTGTATGTAGTATAAACTCATTAGCACTTTTCTGCAGAAATTAGGAAATCATATTTACATTATTAGATTTACATCATTTGTTGCAGCTATAGAGCTTTTGATGAGTATGAAGGGATAGAAGTAGCTTGGAACCAAGTTAAGCTATATGATTTTCTGCAGAGCTCTGAAGATCTTGAGAGGCTGTATTGTGAAATACACCTTCTCAAGACTCTAAAACACAAGAACATCATGAAGCTATGCACTTCATGGGTCGATACGGCTAACAGAAACATCAATTTTGTGACTGAAATGTTCACTTCTGGCACCCTTAGACAGTGAGTGGTCTTGTCTTAGGTTGCTGCCTTTGATCTCTGTTGATTGAGTTGTTTAGTTAATGTTTCTTGTTGGTTTGGAATAAATAGGTATAGGTTGAAACATAAGAGGGTGAATATTCGAGCTATAAAGCATTGGTGCAGGCAGATTTTGCAAGGCCTTCTCTATCTCCATAGCCACGATCCGCCTGTGATCCACAGAGACCTCAAATGCGACAACATCTTCATCAACGGGAACCAAGGCGAGGTCAAGATTGGCGACCTTGGCCTTGCTGCTATCCTCAGGAAACCGCATGCTGCCCGTTGTGTAGGTAAATATTTTGCAAGATTCTTGAAAATCTTTGTTGGTGGTGCTTGATTTCTTGAATTACAATAGGGACACCGGAGTTCATGGCTCCTGAGGTTTATGAGGAGGAATACAACGAACTAGTTGACATTTACTCGTTTGGAATGTGCATTCTGGAAATGGTGACATTCGAGTATCCATATAGCGAGTGTACTAACCCGGCTCAAATTTATAAGAAAGTGGTCTCTGTAAGGACTCAAAACCCGTTGTCGTGTTTGGAATGCTGTTTTCTGCATCGTGTGATGAAGTGCTTTTTCAGGGGAAGAAACCCGATGCTCTGTACATGGTAAAGGATGCTGAGGTTCGTAGATTTGTTGAGAAATGCCTAGCAACGGTCTTTGACAGGTTGTCTGCGTGGGAGCTTCTCAACGATCCCTTCCTCCAGATAGAGGACTATGTTTATGATCTGATGCCTCCGATAGGTTACCAGAGGGAGTACGATGAATTAGGCCTGATTTTGAGCCAGCAGCATCTGTTGAGTGCTCATCACAGCACCAACAGCTCTCTAGTCAATGGATACAACAACTTTCTTGGCTATGAACCAGAGAATGACCTAGACTGCAACTCGGTGGAGTATGAGGGCAACGAGATTGATCTGTTCACCAGCCTGGAAGACGGCCATGTGGGAAACAACGTAGACGTGGTGATCAAAGGGAGGAGGACAGAGGACGACAGCATCTTTCTCCGACTGAGGATCGCAGACAAAGAAGGTATAAAATAGTTAAAAAGTATAGTTAACATTGAAGAATGTTTTAGTTATGACACGATATTAAGATGAATAACCGCGGGATTCTTGTTCTTTGGACAAAAGTAGTAGTAGTAGTAGTAGTAGTTCGTGTTGTGATGATGTGTTGATGGTGAAAATGGATGCTGCATTGCAGGGCCCGTTCGCAACATCTACTTCCCGTTTGACACTGAGACGGACACAGCCCTGTGTGTGGCGACTGAGATGGTGGCGGAGCTGGACATCACGGACCAGGACGTGACTGAGATTGCAAAGATGATAGATGGTGAGATCGCCTCGTTGGTGCCCGAGTGGAGGAGTGGGGTTGGCTTTGAGGACAACAAGGCCATAAACTGCTGTCACATCTGCACCACCTCTGATGCTGAGGGTTACTCCTTGCACGGCCCAAAACACGGATGTGGGGCTGTGCACGGCCATTTTGAGGAGATCACGTACCCGTTTGAAGGGAACGAGCAGCAGCAGCACAGCCTAGAAGTAAGCTCTGATGAGCACAACGACTTCGGAGATTAAATGTGAACAAACAATGCAAGAAAGATCGCGGCTTGTCATTGGTCTCCACCAAGGCCGGAACAAGGGGAGGGTGGTTATGGGCCTGCGTAAGAAGCCTTGTAGTCTGTTGCAGCGCATGTCCTAGCCCGTTGCTCCCTCAGTCGAGGCAACGGGTATGTAAAGCTCGTCGTATACAGTGAGTTATGATAGTTTTAGTGCAGCTGTGTAGGTTGTGAAGGTGAGTTGAAGAAGATGAGTACATGTACATTTTACTAACTGATGTAGTATAACAAAAAAAGTTCATGCTTCAGATTTGGTTTTGATATATTTATCTTCATTTTCTTGATATGAAATTTGATGTATTGTTTTTGGATGTATTTGCAATTTTAATGGTGCTTGGGCCTTGGGTTGTATTTGAAATTAATTACTATAGGTGGAATTACTATATAGAGAAAATGGAGATATATTTACCACACAAAAATAAACACTATCTGCAGCAGCTAATATTATAAAAAAACAAATTAAATAATTACTACTAGTTCTTACTACACGGGCAATTGCGTACATGATTTTTATTCATGCAAACATTTTTAAAATTCTTATAGATTACAATAACATAAGTAGGTAGCAAAATAATGTCTAGTTCCTTTTTCAGGAAAAAACAAAACAATTTTAATATGACCAAGGAAATTAATTTTTTACAGGAGTTCAAGGATTCTTTCCTATTTAGTAAACAAACAAGTGAGTCAAAAGTCATGGTTTCCTTTTAGCTAATATTGACAAAAAAAAATCACTATTTCAGTCCACTCAACTCACTGAAACTGTACAACTAAAAAAAAAAAATATAGAAACTACAACAATTTATATTCGTGTAAAAATTATTTCTATAATAAAAAAGACCATCTCTCTCTATCTTGCAAAAGGTTAACCCAACCCCAAGAGCCCCATATCCTGGATCGATAGTATTGTGAGATGTGTTTAATTAGGATATACAGTGGCCTGCTAAGGGGAAGGGCTGTAAATTTGTAACTCACTGTCTGCCAGACGCCCATCTCCTAAGACCTCATACTTGTATCTAAGAGATGTTGATTAAACGGGAATAAGATCATCTCTCTCAACTCCAATATATAGAGAGTAAATACTAGTAGTAGCCAAACTATATGAGTAGTGATAAAAATATGTAGTGATAGTATATAATATAATTTGTATACATAGTTGAATGTTTAAGGTAACTTATAATTAAAACTGATTGATTAATATTAAATAATTAAAATGAATTAGTATATTAGTTCGTCATTTAAATTACAAATTTTCATTGACTTCGAATCAATCTCATGACTTTCGAAACTGAAATATAAGATTAGTCTCATAACTTTTAATGCTGAAATATAAAATTATAGGAGTAACTTTGTAGTTACTTGTGTTACCTCATAACAATCAAAATAAAAGAACAATATGACAAAATCAAACATGATTGTATCAATAAATAACCATTATAACTTAAGGAAGGGGTGTGGTCGAGTGACACGAGACTCGTCCATCCTTAATCAAGTGGATATCCTTAACAATTACAAAATAAAAAAATAAAACATAAATAAAAAGATGGCATTTTATTTTGAGTGTCAATATAAAATTATAAAACTACATCAATTTTTGAAAAGATGTAGTTTTGTGTAAGATCATTTTCGATTTTGACTATTATGAGATAATAAAAAATGACCAAAGTTAAAGAAAATTTATAATTTAAAAGAGCATTATGTACAGAGCATTTATTTTCATTTCAAATTATATAAAGCCAATTGCATATTGTCTATCTCCGTTTATGTTTCCCAATTTATAATTTCCTTTCGCTTTTGTATTGCTTTTACCAGAAATTTTACACAACGTAGTCAGAATTAATATCGCCGCCGTCGGACTCCGGATTTCCGGCGAGGTAAAGATAAATTACATATTGCTTAATTAGCAGTTATTCTTGAGCATGCTGCGTTCTTACTTTCGCTTCAGATCTGTCGAAGCTCCGCAGCATAATTGAGAAACCTGTTCAATTGAATTTGTTTCTTGAGAAATTTAGGTGAATTATTGTCCAGTTCAGCGCAATTTGGTTGGAATTGAAGGGGCTTGTTATGCATCTTATGTAGTTGATGCATGTAATGGAAGGGGGAGTAGGATCAGGAGTGTTGAAGAAGAAGAGCTCGTCTGGATGTTTGATTATTAAAAAGGCGAGCGCTAATAAGAGCTCTAGGGGAGGATTGGGGGGTTTTGGTGACAGCAGTAGTAAGGGGAAAAAGAGGGGTAGATTGGTTGCTAGTGGATCGGATTCGAGTTCGAGCTCTAGTAGTGATGATGACGAGTCTTTGGAGCTTATGAGAAGAAAAATGAGTGAGAAGAGGTTGAAGGGCTCAGCGGGGTGTAAGAGGAATGAGGAGGTTAGTGCTGAGAAGAAGGGGAGTAGGTTGGATTTGTTTGAGTTCGATGAGTATGATGAGTTTGAATTTGATGGGAAGAAGATGAGGAATGAGTATACGCAGGATAGATTCAAGAGGGTTGGGAGGAATGATGGCGGTGATGTGAAGGAGCGGAAACATGGTTCGTATTTCAATGGCTCTAGTAGTGGGAGGAGTAAGAATGCAGGGGGCAGTGGCGTGAGGAGTAAAGGATTTGGTTCGTCTGATGATGAAGCACACATGCCGATTTCTTTGTTGAAGACGAAATATCAGGAGACGGCTGGTGAGTCGATCAGACTGCAGGGGAAGAACGGGGTGTTGAAGGTTATGGTTAATAAGAAGAAAAGGTTGGATGTTCCTTCTCAGAATAAGAATCTTGAACCTTTGGTGGCAGATTTACCTGTTTATTCGGATTCAAAGACATCAAAAAGTCGAGGCTTGATTGTTGGCAAGGAAAGAAGTGGTGGGAAGGGGAAAGAGGAGATAAAGTTGGAAAAGGTGAATCCTACTCCAAACAAAAAGAGGAAGGCTAGAGATTCAGGTGTTGATGAGACTGATGAAGTGTTGGCAACGCCCAGACCTCAAGCTTGTAGCTCAAAGAAAGCAGTGAAGAAGGAGGCAGAAAGGTCTCCTAGCACTGAAATTTCTCCTCCTGTTAAAGGCAAGGAAGGTAAAGAAAGCGGCACAAAGCGTAGTGGAAATACTGAAAAGCAAATGTTGCGTGAGAAGATAAGAGGGATGTTGATCGATGCAGGATGGAGTATAGATTATAGACCGAGACGAAACAGAGATTACTTAGATGCTGTGTACATCAACCCTGGTGGAACGGCCTACTGGTCGATTATCAAGGCTTATGATGCGTTTAAGAAGCACTTGGGTGAAGACGGTGATAAAGTAAAAGCAAAGGTCGGTTCCCCCTCATTGGCTCCTCTATCTGAAGATCTGATAAATAAACTTACGAGACAAACCAAAAAGAAAATTGCTGAAGAATTGAGAAGAAAGAGAAAGAAAGATAGCATGACTAAGAGTGCTAAGAAATCTGCTGTAAAAGAGGATGGAGACAGCTCAGACGATGATAATAAGAGTGAGGAGCGGTTAAGTTCTTATATGAAACAGAATCAGAAGTTGCGGGGAAAGTCAGGTAAAGTGGATCAAGATAGTGACGATGATTTAAGTGATGATTCACTCGATAGGAAGCCAAGTAAAGTTAAATTTGGAAGGCCTTCCGCTTCTTCCAAGTCTAATCCTGTACAGGGAAGAACAAGTAAAGTAATTGGGAGATGCACCCTTCTGGTCCGTGGTTCTGACCGGGGTGATAACTCAGAGTATGATGGATACGTTCCATATGGGGGAAAAAGGACAGTTTTGGCTTGGCTAATTGACTCTGGGACAGCAAAGTTAAGTGAAAAGGTGCAGTATATGAACCGCAGAAGGACAAAGGTTATGTTAGAAGGTTGGATCACAAGAGAGGGAATCCACTGTGGCTGCTGCAGTAAAATCCTTACTGTCTCCAAATTTGAGCTGCATGCTGGCAGCAAGCTGCGTCAGCCGTTCCAGAATATATTTTGGAGTCTGGATCCTCCCTTTGCAGTGCCAAATTGATGCGTGGAACAGTCAAGAGGAGTCCTTGCATCGGGATTTCTTCACTGTTGATGTGGATGGAGATGATCCAGATGATGATACATGTGGTATTTGTGGTGATGGAGGGGACTTGATCTGTTGTGATGGTTGCCCATCAACTTTTCATCAAATCTGTTTAGGAATACAGGTACTCATTAGATTTGTTTTGGGCTCATAGTACTCTAGTTTATGAGTATAACATTCTCTTGGAACTTGAACATGTTAGTTATTTCATTTTCCTTTTATTTGTGAAATCATTTTTGCTTGTGCTTTCTGATATGTAATATACTTGTATAATTGTGTTATCGAGCACCCTCCATGGGTGGTCTACAAGCGTGGGAGTCGGGCGGTTTGCGGGTTATCATTAGCTGCCTGAGATTATTATCTTTAGTTGTTTATTCTTTATTTTGAGGAGTAGTATGTTAGTAGCACTTTACGAATGAGTCCGTTCAGGAGTAGGAGTCTTTAGCAGTCTTTATATATATAGTTTCTCGATGATTGGGGGGCATGCTTGCAATTTGTGTCTGTGAACAGGTTTTATGTCTGCCTCACTGAGGATTTCTATTTTTATTTCTTTTATTCGAATTATTTTCTCATCCTCTCGTGCTTCTCTATCAAATTGGATGGTTTGCAGTCTCCTGTAAAGTATCATTATTTCCTAATCCTTGTTTACATCATTAAGTCTTGATTTTTTGTTTTTCTTTAAGTTCAGGTTCTTATTACCCTTTTAATTTCAGATGCTTCCTTCAGGTGATTGGCACTGTCCAAACTGTATATGCAAGTATTGCGGAGCTAGCCAATGAAAATACAGCTGAAGAAATTGATATCAGTGATGGTGAACTTAATAGATGCAACTTCTGTGAAAAAAAATGTAATTGTGTTTCTCTTAGGCTGCAGCTCTCATTCAAGCACCCCCCCCTGCCTTACAATCCTTTTGCGTTTAGCCAATAATCTGTGCTTAAGTTTCCTTTATATATTACTTTGTGCAGATCACAACTCATGCAGTGAGGGCACACCCCCAACCAAATTCTTGCATTACATCTTTTTGTGGGCTGAAGTGCCAAGAGGTATTTAATAAATGTTTCTTTTCAGAATCAATAGTTAGAATCATGCACGGCGGTGTCTTATATTACTGTTTCTGCATAAGGGTTTGAAATGCCAAGGTTGAAACAAAATCTAACACTTAGTACTAATAGTTTACATCTGGAAGATGCAGTCTCATCATTAGCCTGAAAAATGAAGATACTGTACTTTGATTTGATTTAACGATGTCATTCATTTATCATTGTTATTATTTATTAGATATATGGTGAATAGAATACCAAACTGCAGTTCACTTGCTTTAATAAAACTATTCATTTAACCTTGACTATGTGTATTGGTAGAAATTTTAATCAGATTCCGATAACATCAACTTTATCTATTAAGCTTCATTGTATATTCTATCCTTGTTCTACTAAGTGGGCGTGTTTGGGAAAACGGATCTGCTGAAATCAGCAACAACTTTCTATCTTCTTTCTTAGTTATGTAACTACACAAGTTGAAAGGAAAACTGATATTCATTGAACAGCACATGAGATTCTTTTACCATGATTATTTCATATTTTCATGAAATTTTGCAGGCAGTATACTACACTGTATTCAATATATTGTTTTGATGTTTGAATGTTTCATATATAATGTCATGCAGTAAAGATCAGTTCCTCGTATGTTCTTTGTTATCCTTGTGGAATAGGAGTAAATTATAAGCTTCCTCATGTCTTTCCCTTTTGGTTTTGTAGATATATGATCACTTACAGAAAATTCTTGGAACCAAGCATGAATTGGAAGCTGGAATATCATGGTCCATTATTCAACGATCAGATGTCTCAGATGCATCGCAGCGTGGATTTCCTTCAAGGGTTGAGTGCAACTCTAAGTTAGCTGTTGCATTATCTGTTATGGATGAGTGCTTTTTGCCTATCATTGACAGGAGAAGTGGGATAAATATAATCCATAATGTGGTCTATAATTGCGGGTAAGAAATTTGCAACTGTGCTAATTCCGATATACACAACAATTTTCTTCATCATCTCGTACTGTCACACCTGGATCTTATTGGTTCTAACTAGTGCTTGCAAAAGTTTGTTTGGGTATTTATAACCTTGCACAGATTGCAACCATAGGGGAGCACATAAATTTATTAGTCAACTGCTACATGTGGATAGTGTTGTGACTGTCGTCTGATTAAGTGTTTTTTGGTAACTTAGTAGATTTAGGATTGTATTTCTTTCATAGTTCAGCCAACTTTTGTTTATTTTTGTATCAAATTAGAGCTTAAACTGAGCAAGCAAAACAACATGCAATTACTATGATCTTTATATGTTTAACTTAAGCATTTACAGTTGTGCTTTAAAATCACTACTTTATTTTATAAAAGTCTAGTTCTTTCATCCCCATCTCCAAATAGTTCATTCGCTTTCCTGTCATCCCTATTCTTTCACATTTTTTCTCATTTCCTCTCCCCACCTCCACCTCAAAAAAATTCAATACATCCAATTCTTTACCCTGGTGAACAGCATATTGATGATTATATGACTCTTATCCTGCAGATCAAATTTCAATCGGCTGAATTATCGTGGCTTTTATACAGCAATAATGGAAGCGTGATGAAATATTAGCTCAGCGTCAATCAGGTATTGAAACAGCACTTCTGATATGGACCGTGGGTCCGTGTTTATATAAATAATATTGTCTCCTTGAAGACGCAAAATATGTTTGTGGACAGCTTTCTTTGATCCTCCTGATAATGCGAATTGTACGACCAATCGATTTCCAGAGCATAGCATGTAGTTGAGCAAGTAATGTGTTTGGGTTAAAGTGAATGGCTTGGTTTTCTCCTCTCTAAACAAGCATTCAGACAACATTGCCCACCACCATCTATTATAGGGCTTTTATTATGTAATCAAAATCTTATTTTCAACTTTAGGTTTATATGCAAAACAATTCATTGCTACTGAGATCTATATTGGCCCATAAATTGAATTTTTCATGTCCCTGTTAGGCTCCATGGAGATCGTCTTGCTGAGATGCCATTTATTGGGACTCGCGAGATCTATAGGCGTCAAGGAATGTGCCGGCGACTTTTGTCTTCAATTGAAACTGTAAGAATCATACTCACTTTTGAAGTCTGTTATGCTCATACCATCAAATAATGCTTCTCTCCGGTGTTAATGTGAATGAATGCTGCCAAAAATCACTTGAAGAAACTTCAATTTCATTGGGCACGAGCTATTCGCACCTCCTATATTTTTGCTTTCAGGGATTCTGTAATTGTTGCTGAAATACTTGCATCAATTCTTGTCATTCTAGGAACTTGGTTCTCTCAATGTCAAGCAATTGATTATTCCTGCCATTTCGGAGCGCATGAACACATGGACTGATGTATTTGGTTTCCACGAACTTGAGGGTGCCCTTAAGAAAGAAATCAAGTCCATGAATATGTTGGTATTTCCAGGAACGGATATGCTGCAGAAACAGTTGGCTAAGAAAGAAAAATTCGATGGTAACAGTTTTCTATATTTTCTTAGGCTTATCCTTCCCTTCTATCTGCAGCTAGCAATAATTGAATGATTTTGTTTTATTAACTCCGATACACTTTTTTCTTCTATGTTGTCCGAGCTGTGTTTTAACTATATTTTTCATGTAAGTAGGCGCATGGTATCTGAACCAACTATGAACCAGCCTCCATTGCTTTCTTTGGTTGAGAAATCTGAGGCTAGTTTGTCCGAGGATCAGAATACACGGGTGAGCAGTGACTCTGGGGTGCCCGACGTCCAAGAGCTGTGATGAAGTTGATGCTCTGGATTCCGAGTCTCCCATACCATCTATTCCTTCGGACTCTGTTAGTGAAAAAAAGCAGAAAGAGTCCTCTGATAATTTGAAGTGTTCTTCCATCCCTGCTGGAGATGGTAACCACTCCGACGAGGGGCACAGATCATTAGAACCTCCTTCAGATGGTGATTCTTTCCCACCACCGGTGGAGGCTGTAGAAGAAGATGCATGCAAAATTGAAGATTCTACAACTCCAACTTGCTCGGAGAAGGCTTCTGAAGATGCCACCCTGTCGAAAACTGCAAGTAATGGTTGTGCCGGATCCTTGCCTGCCTCTGTTTCTGATATTTCTGTGGAGGTTAACAATGGAGCTTCAAATGGTGATGACGAAGAAAGTGTTGTGCCATCGATTGCCCATTTGGATGTTGAAGCGTTTGATGCAAAAACTGATGGTGTAGATCCAGGTGTCGTCCAGGACACCCTGATCACGCTGAAAGTGATAAACCCGATAGAGATGCAAGAAATGATGGTGTCAGTCCAGATGTCATTCAGGACACCCCTGACCGCGCTGAAAGTGATGCAAACACCGATGGTGTCAATCCAGGTGCCACCCTGGATGCTCCTGATAGCAATGAAAGTGATGAACTGGACACAGATGCAAAAGCTGATGGTGTCGTTGAGGACACCTCTGATGATGCACAACCTGATAGAGATGCGAAGAATGATGGTGTCAGTCCAGATGTCGTCAGGACACCCCTGACCGGGTTGAAAGTGATGCAAAAACCAATGGTGTTGATCCACCTGTGGCCCAGGATGCTCATGATCGCGATGAAAGTGATAAACCTGAGACAGATGCAAAAGCTGATGGTGTTGTCCAGACACCCTGATCGTGCTGAAAGTGATAGCCTGACGGAGATGCAAAAACTGATGGTGTCCCAGGTCCCGTCCAGGACGCTCCTGATCATGCTGAAAGTAATAAACCCACCGGAGATGCAAAGTCCATCCAGGTGTCATCGAGGACACTCCTGATCGAGATGAAAAACAGATTGTGTCGATCCAGGCATTGTCGAGGACACACCTGATCGAGATGAAAAACAGATGTGTCGATCCAGGCATTGTCGAGGACACTCCTGATCGGGATGAAAACGGATTGTGCGATGTAGGTATTGTCGAGGACACTCCTGATTGCGCTGAAACTGATGAACACAGCTCAGAGAGCTAGATATCGGCAAAGGATATTGCAGCAACGGAGAACCATGTCCGGTGGTTGTGCCGTTGGACCACTTCCGGAATAATAGACGGTTTCAGATGAGATATGAAGATGACGATTGGAGCATGAGCTTCGATTTCAGAGAGTTTTGCAACAATTTTTATCATGCCGCGGAATAATTAGATGATAATAGGGACTGAATATTGTGGCCTTAACTAATTTTGTGATAATTTTAGTAGTATTAGTAGGTACTCCTACAAGTGTAGTGTGTGCATATGTGTAGATGATTTTTGGGGAACTCATTTTTAAAGCAGCAACACCTGATTTTCTCATACCCCTTAGTTGTCCATTATAAATACAAACTTGATGAGTTATTTTGTGTTTATTTGAGTTATACTATGCTCATATTCAAGTCCAAATTATCATTTAATTTTCCCTTTCCATTTGAAATTAAAATGGCGAGGTTTATAATTATATAAGAGTTAATTCAAATCCTTTTCATATCTTTCGTCATTTTTCCTCTTAATTCTAATCCCACGATTTTGTCATTTACGGTTAGATTAATGCGCATCATTTAATAAGCACATTTTCATTCTAATAATGCAAGCTAATAATGCAAACATTATAGACTAATAATGCACATTTTCATTCTAATAATGACAACGCCTAATAATGCAACATTATAGACTAATAATGCATTGATCATAACCATTCAAATTCAAATTCAAGGATTAACTGAATTAAGAAGAAAATGGTAAAGGTAAGAGGTAATAAACTACTATGAATGCGACTTTATATTTTTAAAAACGTTATACCTAAATCTATATCCGTGCAACCGTGCTCCACCAGTTGCCGACGCTCTCCGCCGTCGATTCCGGTTAAGTTTCCTCCGCCTATGGAGCTCTCAATCCCTCACCGTTCCCTCACCATTCCAATCTCTTCACTCGCACCCTCGTACCTCTCCAGCTCACTCCTTCCAGCGCGTTCTCCTCCCCGCACACCTTCTGCAGCGCAAGGTACACATCCTCTCCACTCACCTCCCATCGTCTTCAATGGATCCCGCGGTCACTCGCGCGTCCGAAACTAACGGCTCGCCGGCGGTTGCTTCAGCGCAAGGTTTATTTTTAGTTTTTATGACTATTTTTATTTGGATGGCGCCGCCGCCTCTGATAATTGGTGGGAACTGCAGGGGGAAGAATTGGAGAGGTTAAGAGGGTTACGAAGGAGACTAATGTGAGTGTCAAGATTAATCTGGATGGTGACGCCGTTGCTGAAAATAATACGGGCATTCCCTTTCTCGATCACATGCTAGATGTAAGTTTATGGAGTAATAATTATGTTCATAACTAAAAGAAATTATATTTTTGGGGCAATTTGAAGCATTTTGGTACTTTTATGCAACTGTGATTATGGAATTGTTGTTTGGTTTGGATGTTGAGGGTTGATTTTTATATTTGTGTCAGCAACTTGCTTCACATGGATTATTCGATGTTCACGTGAAGGCTGTTGGGGATGTTCATATCGATGATCATCACACAAACGAAGATGTTGCCCTTGCAATTGGAACAGTAAGATTCCAGCAACAGTTTCAAGTGTTTTAGTTGCATCATAGTTGACCTTACAACTTACAAGAGATTCTTAGACTGCGTTCTTTTGTTTCGGGTGTTGTGTATGATGTTTGCTCAAACTTTTACAATCCTCTCAGTGTTTGCCTTATCATTCCAAGTGGTTAGTTCGAAAATCAACATTGCTCACGCTGATTTTTCATGCAGGCTATGCTGCAGGCTCTCGGTGATAGGAAAGGAATCAACCGTTTGGGGACTTCTCGCTCCTCTTGATGAAGCTCTTGTACATGTTTCACTGGTATGATACTGTAATGCTTCCAACTCCGAAAGCACAAACAACGGAAGTACTATAAATAGGGAGGGGTTATTCTACAAACAACACATAGACAATAAACTAGGAATCATTTCCAGCCCTTAGATCATGAAGATCTACGTATGGTCCTGGGTTCGATCCCAAATGAGGCAAAATTTTCAACAATGAACATAGTTGTGACTTGTACATCTATGTTGTACTGTGGTAATTGAGCACATAATTTAAGGGTTAAAATGTATAAGCAGTGTTTCGTTATTTACCAAGTCTAACAATTCTGTTTCCGTCTCAGTTGATTATGGTATTATAGGCATTCTACAATTTTCATTTCAGAATAGTTTTGTAGGATCTATCTGGAAGGCCACATTTGGGTTATGATCTGCACATACCGACAGAAAGAGTAGGAACTTATGACACACAGGTATTCTTTGCTCTGTATGTACTTGAATTCCCCTAGCATTCCATCACTCTGTTATGCAATCTGATATTGCCTTAAACCGTTGCTTTGCACAAAATAATATGTTCTCAATGGCTTTGATTTTTTACCTGTATATTCACCTGATTCGAACATTTTTCTTTATAGCTGGTGGAGCACTTCTTTCAGTCCTTGGTTAATACTTCCGGAATGACACTACACATACGACAGGTAAACAATTGTCCTAAGTTTTTGACTTTTGTCTAGATTACAGTGAGGTACTGGGTCTAGGGATTTTAATTGCCAAATTTATGTTTCACGGCATTCTTGCCAGAAAACTAAATGCAATTACAGTAGCTCCTTAGGTTTAGTGGATTAACACAGCACACCTCTAGTTTGCTTATATCATTATTGCTTTCATTTCAGCCACAAACTGTAGGTATTCTCACAAAAAATTATTCCCTAACCTTCAAGATTAGAGTAGGTTTTATCATAAACACGTCTTTGTAAGTTTGTATGAATAACTTCTTTAGACACCCTCAGTATGTAAGAATCAGACATGAAGTAACAAACTTATTTAACCTTAGTTAAGGTGTGTCAGATCACTTCTATGATTTCAGAATAGTGAATTTTGTTTTTTTGGTTTTATTAGCTTGCTGGGAAAAATTCTCACCACATCATAGAGGCAACTTTCAAGGCCTCGCAAGGGCTCTCCGCCAAGCAACAGAGTATGATCCTCGCCGCCGTGGAAGTATTCCAAGGTCTGTTTTTAAACCCCAAAATTCAAACAAAAGTTGTGTTCACCAAAATTTTATGAACCAGATACTTTAGTTCTGTTAGGTTCTTAATTATGCAACAGTTTGTGGGCCGGCCAATCTCAACTCTTCATTTTATCTGTTTGTAGCTCGAAAGGCGTTCTCTCACGCTCGTGAATACTTCATCGACCGTGCCAAAAGCTTAATGAAGGTTTAGGCACTCCTTTTTTTCCAGAAAGGAAACTGCTTTAAGGTTTTTGTGTCTGCATCTGTATCTCTCATCTTTTGCAGCCTTTTCTCAAGCATTGTTGTAATATAAAATCAATCCTTCAGCAAAATGATTTAGCCCTAGTGTTTTGATTGATACCTATATGTGGCCAGTTTCAAATGTTGGCCACTTATTGTATTGTAGCAACTGATTGGGCCTAGAATTTGTTGAATAAATAAGAAAGTAATCATTTGGATTTTATCAAATTGGAGTGAGGTGTTGGTAGATTTCAATTCAAGTTTAAATTTTAGAATCAAATCAAGTTACAAAGAAAAGTCAAATTCAAACCAATTAAATTCACGTCTTTCTTAGCTGGATTGAATTTGGCAGATTTAGACGTGATACTACGAACCAGTCAGTTTGGGTTTGTTGTAATCATAAATGCCTGAAAATATAAGTAGATAATATTCATGATTAATGATCAAAAACACAAATAATACTATTGAACTCACCTAACCAAATTTATGGAAAATTTTTGAATTTAGGGTGATTTGTTTAGAATGAAAAAAAAAATCCCTATTAGAGATCTTTTTTTCTATATTCATTCCATATTCGAATTTTTCCGAATTATGCCTAGTGAGCTCTATTCAGCGATACAGATGCCCCCGCATAAGTCCCCCGCAGTGTCATTCAATAACTTATTTTCCACAAATTTTACCCTGCTTTAGTGTAAAAGACACATCTAATTTGGACTTAAAAAAACAACTGGTTCAGTCTATATTGCTCAAAAGCAAATTAATCTGTGTTAAACAAAATGCTAAGTAGTTCATTTCAATTCACTTTTTTCTTCATATAGTAAGTTTTGCTTCTTGTTTTTGTAATTTAGTTTGGGTTATTTACCAGATAAACAAATATAGTGTTTTTTGTATTTTCTCCAATTTAAGTAGTACATAGAGAATAATTGGAAAAAAAAACAAATATTGATTACAGTTCATATTTACGTGCATTTGAACTGCTAAGAATACTAAAGTAGATTGAATGACAAAGACTTGCACTTGCAAAGAATTTTGTATTTTTGTGTTTATTGTGACATTGATTTTGTTTGTGGAAGGGCTATTTCTAAGAAATGGACATAAAGGTAGAGCAAGAGGAAGGGTGGAGAGCATAGAATAATATGGCTACAAACAAAATAGTTTCAAAAGTTGGATATTTTAAGATTTGGGGTAGAATCAAATTTATGCAAATAGTTTATTATCTTCCAAAACAATAATGACAATGTGACTCATCTTAAGATAAGGTTTGTCATTAGTTTTCTTGCATAATTGTACTTATATTATCTTAGATTTTGTTTAAATTGGTTGATTAGGTTGGGTGGTTTCACAGTGTGGGAGGTTGAGTAATTTAAGGGGATCCAAACCCATAATTTAATGTTGGTATCAAATTTAGTAGTATTAATATTTTTCTCTTTAGCCTAAAGTAAGTAGTAATCAAATTAGCCTTATTAATGCATATAATTTATGTTTAAATTAGATTTGTTTCATAAAGATTGCTTTTATTTTGCAAATTGAGGCCTCCACTCTAAGGTCATTATCATTGTATCCACCAAGAGTGGTGAATTGTAAAAGTTGAGAAAGAGAGCACGTGCAACTGCACAGCTTGTCCAAATTCCAGTAACCCCTTAAATTGAAATGGCATCCAATGATGGATTATGTAATGTATACTATGCTTATATGTACAATTATAAATTTATGATAGATGCAATGCTAGTATATTAACAAAATATAAGAAACAAAGACAAAATTCTAGTTTGGACCAAATATATATTCATTAATTAATATTTATAATTTGATACTCCATCCGTCCCACTTTAGGAGTCCCGTTTATCATTTTTGGTGTCCTCTTTAGAATCCCGATTGAATATTCCATAAATGGTATTAGCTCACATTCCACTAACTTTTTTTCACTTACATTTTATTATATAAAACTAATATAAAAAAGTATTTATTCACATTTCACTATTTTTTTCATCAACTTTTTTTAAAATCCCCTGAGCTCAAATGACACTCCTAGAGTGGGACGGAGGAGTAAATGTGATGATTTTTAAAATTGGATCTCGACTTGTCCCATTACATTTTACGTACCCATGCATGAAATATTGAATGTATTGTCCAAACACATGCTTTCTACGCTATTATCATTTTAGGATATTTACTAGTATTAAATATTTCATTTCACTTCTAATATATTCAATAAATGAATAACCTATTTTATACCGTATAATTTTCACTTATATTTTAATAAGTTTATCCGCCAATTTTATTTACATTTTCAAAATCCAAATTAAAGTGTTATGTTATTTCATGAATGGGGAGTGTAGGATATTTTGCCCACACTTTCAAAAAAAAAATTTAAACTTATATCCATAATAATTATAGTTTCGATAATATGACAATATTATATTGAATTTTTTTAAATTATTTGATTTCCCTGTTGAGACACAAGTCAGATTTGCAGGTGCGCATGCTCTTCCAAAATAAGTTTCGTCGTTGGATTAGTAGTGCAAGGACACCAAAAATTATTGCATCAAACACTTAATTTTGTTGTGGATTTAGAAAGTGAAAAATACTCCATATTCTAGATATTTATAAAGTATGTTGAGTTTTAATTTGGGTATGCTACGAATTGAATATCTCAAGTTATGAAAAGTGATAAATTATCATCACCACTTAGTTTTGTTGTGGATTTGGAAAGTGAAAATTACTCCATATTGTAGGTTTTAAAAGGTATGTTGAGTGTTGGTTTGGATAGAGTACCAAATGCATATCTCAACTCATGAAAAGTAAGAAAAGTGGAGTACCTATTTATCTATCTAATGGATATTTTTTACTATGTTAAGTTTGAAACAAACTTTTATACTATTTCAATATTATCTTATTTAATCGAAATAACTAATGGAGTAATATTCTTATGTGTATACACTAATATCAAGTTTGTAAAACTATTAGTACTATTCAATTCAGGAAATAGTTACGAACATATTTTTGTGATTTGTGTTTTGAGCTTGGATTTAAATATGATTACCATCATTAGGAGCTTTTTTCACTTTTATTGCAGTTAATTTTCTCACCGGATGATACCATTGTTAGGAGATTTTCATTTTTTTATTGAGCCACACATTCAAAGGTTGAAACTGATTCATTTCTATTAGAGATAAAATCGTAAATAATTTTAACAACTTGAGGAATGTCCAGCCAATAGTAGCACACATAAAATAATTCCAGTGCTAACAACTTTTTTATTTCGTTTATCCGTATCTTATAAAGAAACCCTTGATAGTGTTATTTAACCTAATAACATTAGTTTATAAAATACTTTGCGCGGTATATATTTTAATGATACAGTGTTATTGATAAAACTCTCGGAACTATATGAAGTAGTATATCATTTACAACTAAAAGAGTTTTTTTTTTTTTTTATCTATATTAATTATTTATTCTTTTGATTAAATATATTATTATGAAGAATATTAAATTTGAACAATAGAAATCCAAAATTACATGTAGTATTGATTAGATGCTGTCTTTACTTTATATGGCTACACTGCAGCCATGTGGTGGTCAGTGAATGAGTGGGTCACCACACTATCGCCACGCCCTATTTACCTTTGCAGCCTTTCATTGCTTTTATTCTTCAATTTTTAAGAAATCCTTTTATATCAATAATACTCATCGGAAGTTGTCTAGTTTTATCATTTTGATCTGTTTTTGAAATATTGTCTATATTGTTTTTTTTCATTTTTATAAATGGATTCAACTTTCCACTAGCTCATTATATATATTCAAATTTTATTATTACTTAGTCTCATAATAAGAATTCACTTTTCTCATTTAAGATCTCACATAAGAGAGTCATTTTACTTTTACTCCTCCGTCCCAAATAAATTGAGTTGTATTTCTTTTTGGACGTCCCTAAAATCGTCAGTTTTTCCTTTTAACAAAAAACAAAACATCCAATCATTTACTTTATTTCATCATCTACTTTACTCTCTCTTTATCTCCCTACAATTTAGTGGAACCCAGTTTAATTGTGATCGAGTTGAAATGTTTAGAATGCAAAAATTCAAAATATAATATCAGACCAAAATTATAAAATATATATGTTCAAGACAATTTTGATTTTACTCTACTTTATATACGAATCACTATGCGTAGCCAATGAATCATAACTTAAATGGCAAATATCACAACTTTCTTTTAGAAAAAGGTATTCAACTCAATTTCATCTAATTATATATACAAATATATTTTCCACATTACATCTCTTGTGCCATTCCCTCAAAAGGTATTATGAATTTATGAATCTATGATCATGCTTGTATTATGATCGACTGATCGTGCTTGTTATTCGATGTAGTTGGAGCACGTTATTTTTATTTAATAAATACATTATCATTATGTTATAGGTGCGAGACCAATCATTAACTATTTTCAAATTAATATACTCATACATTAATATGATACCTATTCTAGACGTACATCTCAAGTTATATTTATGGAGTATATAATAAATGCACATGCAAATTCACGATCAATTGGAGACCGGTCCAGTATGTACCTACTCTATCCATATCTATATTATCATTTAATAATTATTTATGCCAACTTTATATGTTGATTAATTATATGTAGTGAGTTATGAATCCAGACTAATTGATGATTTGTTAGAGGATCCACGATAGAGTGACATAGTCATGGTTTCGCCTAAGATACAGTCATAAAAATTCTTCCACAGTCACAAAAACTTGTCCGAGTCTAATAATGATCACGCCCTGATACAAATTCCATTATTTTATCAATTGTTTGTATATTTTAATTAAAAAAATATTTGGACGAAAAATTAGAAAAAAAACATAATTCTGTTAGAAATAAAATTAAAACCAAATATTCGTTGTATTATAGATGAGTAAAATTATACAACGAAAATTATCAACACCTCACAAACAAGCATATCACAATGTACCCGCTCCTACGTGCCCAGATCTCTTCAACCAAATTAGCTTATGGAAATTTCATTAAGCGCAGAACATCTTACTTGTATTAACTTAAGCTGTAACCCAAAATTTATCAAGAAATACTGATTGCGAAATTTATTCCTTGGTCATAGTCATAGTCATACTCATAGATAGAAAACTTTGAATATTTTGTTAGTCAACAAATTTTTGAAATTCCGAATTTAACTTGGTTTCCTTAATTTCAAACCCGTCTCTTTCTCAATACATTCTTATACTATAAAATACAATTATACTACTAGTTTATTTTCCATACCTACCTTTCAGAGTGTAAATTAACGTATTCAGAATTATTAAGTATTTCTTGCACTGTCTATACAACAAATATTTTTAGATTCGAATTACTCATTAAATTAGTACTACTATAACTTGTCTGTTTAACTTATTATAATATTTATTTGTCCTTGACTCCCTGATACCAGCTTTGATAATATGCAGACCCTCCCACCTCATTTGACCATCTTTAAAAAATAGTCTTAATTGATGTATTTGTATTTCTACCGACAAATCAAATGTATATTAATATTATTATATTTAGGTTCAACTAATAACTGAACAGAATATTCTATATATATATACTAGAATTACAACGCAGTTAGAGCATCCAAATGGCGGCTAGCCACGGCTAATGGTCCTGCTAGCCGGTCCTATGAACCATTGCGATCGGCCAGCCGAAAATCGGCGTGGGCTAGTCGATTTGATGCGCGGCACGATCAGTTGCCGCCATTGTGGCATGCCGATCTATTTTTTAATTTTTTTTTTAAATTTTTGAAAAACTATATAAACGCGATTTTCTCTCTCACAAAATTTACATACAAAGACGCACATCACGATGGATAACAACTAGAGCCCAATACAAAATTAAGACCTAAAACGAAACATGTCATAGGCATACTAACATTTTTAAGGCATACTAACATATTTTAATGTATTTTTTTAATAAATTAGTGAGGAGTAGAGTGGGCGGTGGCTCGTGTGTGGAAGCTGATTTTTTTTTATTATGTAACTTTTTTATTTTTGTTCTGTACTTTTTTATTTAAATAAAATTAATGAATTTTTTCCATATATGTGTCGTGAATTTAATTCCGTATTTTGTGTTTAATTTCGTAAATGTAGTTGTTTTTGAATTATTTTTATGAAATTTTGGCTAAGGTTTGCCCATTTGAATAAAATGCTGACGTGCGAGATGGATTTTTAGTCTTGTTGATGTGACAGAAAGAGAGTGGTGGCCTATGGATGACCTATTGCCATTACGGATGCTCTATGTCTGGTGTAGTATTATCAATAGATACCCAAAGCTAATTGGATGTTAAGTTTATCCGACAAAGATAATTGGCATTTCCTAACACTCTACTGTGTTACATGTGTCGACATTCTTGTCTCAGTAGACTGTAATAATATATACCTTCAATTATACTTGCACCATCTACGGATTTTTCTTCCTATTTTTGGTACTTTCGTTCCTTTATATTTGAGTCATTTTTCTATTTTGAAAGTTCCTCATAATTGAGTTATTTCCATTTATAGTAATTTTTTCATCTCTCTTATTTTACTCCTTCTTACTTTATTCACTTTTTACTTTATTCTCTCTACTTTTTCTTTCTTACTTTTTATCTATTTATTCAACACACTCAACATTCATTTCTTAAACTCCGCCAAAAAGTTCTCGCATCAATTATGAGGAAAGGAGGAGTACATCAACAAATATACCGCATATGTAGTTCAGATAGACATCATTAAAATTTAATCCTATGTGTTTTGGTCGAATCGAAATTGAAAGCACTGAGATATATGACTTCGCCTAAGATTAAATAGATCGGATTTTTTCATTTTCCTTATCAACAATTGTATCGGAGGGGAGTGATCGATTGCTAACTCATCATTTAATTGCTAATTATAACTAATTTAAGGCTATAGGATTTTGAAACGTGTGGCTACAATTTTCCACGTGTAATTTTTTGTTTTTATTAATAAAATAAAAAAAGATAAAAAAATACTCTAAATTAGAGTTTTGGATGAAAATGTCAATATAATGTTTCGAAAATATCAACAAATGCTTTGAGAATGTCAACACAATGCTTTAAGAATGTTAACTCATTGCTCTATTGACATTCTACATTTATTATATGACTATTTTATATAGTTTGTATGTTTCTATGATCTGAAAAAATTAAAAATTTTCGAAATTTTTTCAAATTTTGACTTAAAACATATGCATGTAGGATATCGTTGGAATCCTTATGAAATTATCTTTAATTTGATACGTTATATGAATTTAAAGTTTTGGGATTTCTTTTAAAAGTTAGTTATAACTAAACATGTAGTTAATTGATATTAATACCCTTATTGATATTTTTTTAGAAATAATCCTATGGCTCTTATTGAGCGTTTTCATTGATCGTATTGATATTTAGAGATTAATGATCTAAGCCTTTAATTTGAATATCTAATGGCCATTATTTAGTTATAATTAGCAATTAAGTTATTAGTTAGCAATATAACACTCCCATGTCAAGAATTCACAAATTCAAATGCAATCAAGAAAATAGAAAAATATTTCAACATTACTATCAATTATTCTTCTTGGTGCATCAATAGATTAGTCATAATCAAATACTCAGATTAGCTTGTTAGATTAGTCTTAAATCCAATTTAATATTGTAAATCAGATAAACTTAACCCACAACTGTATTGTTGTACCCGCTATACTGCACCCTCTACTAATCAGCTCACGTTAGCCTCAACCAGCTCAACACATTAGTTTTACCCGATAATTAACACCTGTCACCTTCACAATCCGCCACGTCGGTAGTCTCCGTACTTGCCCCCTCTCTCTCTCTGCGTTAGAATTTTTCTCTGCCTAACTAACTTTATCTTCACCACCAGCATTTTCTCACTCCTCCTCTCTCTCTAGAATTTCCCTAGGGTTTAATTTAGTTACGAACCGACTTCTCTGACAAATTGTTTATCCGCCATCTCTCGCCATGGGCTCGCTACTCGATCCGGGCGAGTCGACTCAGCCCCCGCCGAGTTTCGACGATTTCCAGCGCCAGACCTCACTCATGACGAGCTGCACTCTCCTCTGGAAGGAGCTCTCCGACCACTTCACCACTCTCGAGCAGGACCTCATAAGGAAATCCGACGCGCTCAAGGCCAAGGTGGAAGCCCTCTCTCACGAGACGCAGCAGTCGCTCAACGCGCTCGAATCGCGCGAGTCCTCCATCTCGAGATCGCTCTCGATCGCCTACGAGACGCTCGAGCAGGCAACGAAGATGTCGATCTCCTTCTCCGGCGAGGACGCGGAGGCGGAGGTTGACGATTCGGAGGGCTTGCTGATGAAATTGAGGGTTTCTGCCGCAGAATGGCGGCGAAGGAGTTCTGGATCTTCGTGACCTCGCGGAAGAAGGAGATCGAGCTGTTCCGGTCGGAGCTGCCGAAAGCCCTCTCAGCTGCGTCGATCCGCCGCGATTCGTGCTGGAGGCGATCTCCGAGGTGTTTCCGGTGGCGAGCAATAGCAATAGCAATAGCTATGATTTGGGGTGGGCGTGCGTGCTGCTGCTGGAGTCGCTGATTCCGGTGATGGTGGATCCTGTGCTGGGGAAGGAGAGGATGCTGGTGACGCCGAGCATCAAGGGGAAGGCGGAGGAGATAGCGGAGGCGTGGAAGAAGAGCCTCGAGGAGAGAGGTGGAATTGAGAATGTGAAGACGCCTGATGTGCACACCTTTTTGCAGCATTTGGTGACATTCGGTGTTGTGAAGGAGGCGGATGTCGATTTGTACCGGAAACTCGTCGTCGCCTCTGCGGAGGAAGCAGATGCCGGCTCGCCGCTCTCTCGGCCTTGGTGATAAGATGCCCGGTAAAAGTTTTGTTTCGATCGGTTCTTCTTGTGTTGTTATAGCTGCTCATTTCATGATTTTTGTCCGGTAATGTAGTGGAACAATCGTTGATGAGTAGAACGCGAGGGTACTAGTTGATTTAAGAATTTGGCTTTGCTTCTATTGTGAATAAGATTTTTAGTTAACTTGATCTCATGGGCTTAAATTTGGGGAAATGGTGATATTTCTGAAGATTTGAGTGTTTCTTTAGAGAAAAAACATATCTTAGTCTGTTGGTATAGCAGGGAAGGGATATGGTTATACCATAGTTAGTAGTTGTCGCGCACCTGTTTGAGATGGCACAATCAATGTTTAGGAGGAGGTGAGGGTTGATATCAAGAAACCAGTCTTTGAGAATTGTCGTAATGTTTTACTACCGGCCGTCATGTGACTGAGGCTCTCTTGTTATATGATCTGCCTATGGTGTGTAATTGTTTATAGCATAGACGAGCGAGATACATTAAACAGGTAGCAGAATGGCTGAGAAACTTGGGAGGGATTTAATATTGAGTTCTATCCTTAGTTTTCCTCTACTTGATCACTCTTGACTACTGTTGTTTTCTTTGGATTTATTGTCCCTTCTGTTATGACATATATCACATTCCCATAGCTCCTGCTGTCACATTGTTTGCTTTCACATTGGCTTGAGCACCAGGATCTTATTCATGAAATTGTTTGCTTTCGCATGCCCGGATTTGTATTTGGATCACTTTTACCTTAAGATTATGTGGTGAACAAAATTACTGTCCGTTGATATAGCCTGACTTCACATTCAAATTACATCAGGTTCCTTGATATTCTTTAAGTAGTGTCTCAGTGCTTTGATACCTCTTGTGCAGATATGATTGAAGAATTGATTGGAAGGGACAACAAGTTGACGCCGTGCACTTCACATATGAAGTCGGTCTAGCTGACAAATTCCCCCTGTCCCGCTATTGAAGGCTTTTCTGAAAGATGCAAAAAGACAGCCACATCAATCTTGGAAGACCCCAACAATTCTGGCCGTGCATCGGTGAGATTCGTTGTTAACTTGGAAGTTCGTCTGCATTGGCAGAGTACGACTCTGTCTTTATCTTTTATGAAAATTTTTGTCGTTCTTTAACTCCATTTCTTCTAACAGCATATGGCTGCAAAGAAGGAGCAATCAGCCATCCGTGCCGTTCTTAAGTGCATTGAAGAATACAAACTCGAGGCCGAGTTCCCACCACAAGACCTGAAGAAGCGCCTCGAGCAATTAGAGAAGGTCAAGATCGAGAAGAAGAAGCCAGCTAGCCCAGCAGCCAAGAGAACACGCGCCAGCACCGGAGGGCCCATGCCTCCAGCCAAGGCCGGCCGTTCAACCAATGCCTACGTTTCGTCGTTCCCTTCTCCTCCAACATACGTGAGGTCTCCTCCGTCACACACCCAGTATTCTCCCGCTGCAGTCCCAGCATACCCAGCGGTGCCAGGCGTCTACGGGCATGGTAGCAGAAGCCCCTCATATGTATACTCCCCGGAGGCCCCCCTCCGACCATCGTCGGATCGACCCTGTCTCTCCCGTGAGCTTCCCGGCGTATGGCGGATACAGTAACGGGATGGCACCAGCTTACCAGCAAGCTTACTACTGATCGACATGACTGGGAAGGTGACCACTGATATGATGATGACAACAACCACCAATCCAAATCCAAATGTTTATTTTGCAATCGGTCTGTAATCACTAACCTTTAATGGTAGCTTTTATCGGTGTGTTAATCCTTTTAATTACTGACCTTGACGAAGGGCAGCCTGTATTAATCTTTCTGATTGTTGAAAAAACTTGGTAGTTTTAGGTGTTTGTGAAAAGTAACTACGAAACCAACGATAACGAACTACTAATACTAGGAACCATCTTCTTACTTGATGCAGCTTATTACATGCATTTTGATAACATTTTTAATACTACCTCAATCTTGTTATTTTTAGTGTAAACAATGTCATTGCTGCAATAATAAACAACAACTGAGTTTGCAAGTTACATTTTCTTTAATGTGGAGGTAATTCAAATGTAGTTAAAATCTATAAACTAGGTTCGATCAAGCATCACCAAAGACATCGTTTTATATCGGATTGAACCATTTCAAAGAATTCAAATTTCGTGATGTATTATTTGTTTTCAAATTTCATCGTTTTATATGGGGATTGGACCAATGACAATTCAAATTTCGTGATGTATTATTTTGTTTTCAAATTTCATGGTACTAATAAAATTTGATCAAATTTTATGATTTAATTGCGAATTATAGTAATTAGTTTCAGTATAATTCAGTATTCGTTTTAAAAGGAGGTTTCACATTTAAAAGTGAACGAGATAGCAATATCTGTTCTTAATCTCCGGTGACTGTTTATACAGCTAATTCACCGCCGTCGCCGGCGTCTAAGCCGCAGCCTTTGGGCGGAAACCTGAGTCACCATATGATATCACTAGGAGGCAGTTTACTGCAAAAAAAAGTAATGGGGCACCAACTGTTCGACGAAATGTCTCAGCGGAAAATCCATTCAAGAATATAGGCTGTTAGTAAACCTCTGAATCGCGTTCAGCAATGGCGTTTGCGGCCGTAAGAAGGGTCTTTCTTTTGAGATCAACGACGAATTCTCTGCTAGCATCGCAGCACGGCAGATTCTCTACTCAAAGAGCCTCTACATTTGTTGATGATGACAGTAGACGTTCCGTCACCGACAGAATCCATCTGTCGCCTTTATTTCAAGAAACCGGCGAGGACGGCATCAAGGACTGCAGAATCGAGCTCGTCGACGATTCGACGTGGAACGTGTCTTCGGGTTTAGCTGATGCTTGGAGAGGCAGCAGTGAGGCTGCAGCAATGAGAATGAGGTCGCGTTTCAGTGATCGTGATGATGATGATAACGGGGTGGTTGGTTCCGTAGGTGAAGCCGTAGAGGATCTTGATTTCGACGAGATTGAGGATATGAGGATTCACGGGAAGTTGTTCTACAAGCTCGACCGGGGTTCTAAAGAGTACGAGGAGCACAAATTCGACTTCCATGGCAGGAAATCGCGAGGAACGAGAGAGATTGGGGGAAGCAGCAAGGAAGATGCCAAGGAAGACGCTTCCCATTCGAAGAAGGATCGTGTGAGAGAGATAGAGAAGAGTGAAGAGAGCAAACAAGCATTGTTGCTGAGCAAGAATTCGTCTTATTTGATTCGTGAAAGCAGCAGCATTACTGCTAACAAGAAGCAGAGGACTCCAACATTCAATCAGCTCACAGCTCCCTACCACGAGCCTTTCTGCTTGGACGTGTTCATCTCCAAGGGCTCAGTTCGCGCCTGCATCGTTCACCGCGCCACCAGCAACGTGGTGGTGGTGGCGCATTCTATCTCCAAGGACATGAAGTTTGATCTTGGGTCGACCAAGAACAAGGACGCGTGTGCAGCCGTGGGGAGGATCTTGGCGCAGAGGGCGTTGGACGATGACATTCATAACGTGGTGTTCACGCCGAGGAAGGGAGAGAGAGTGGAAGGGAAGCTGCAGATTGTGGTGAAATCTATCATTGCTGGTGGAGTTGATGTCAAGGTGAAGCTCAAGCAGAGGAGCTTCAAGCTACCTAAACACCTCCTTCCTAAAACTCAAAATCTGCATTGATTGGGTATGGTTCTCTGTTTGCCCTCTTCTTGTTCTTATTCACTTCATCTTATATATAGATACTTGTTAGTAGTTTGAATGGGGTTATAGTCAATGTCGAACTAATGTATAGTGCCAAACTGTCGAACCAGTCATTGTTAGTTTGTTTTAAGGTCATTTTATAAAATCCGAATTTGAAATTAGGATGTCTTAGATCATGTTTATTATCATGACCTAAAAACACACTAAGAATGAACTCTGTATTGTCTAAAAATGACCTTCGTGGTGTGGTTCTGTGTTCTGCAATAAGATTGAGTTTTGCATATATCACAACTCAGTTTGAATGAATACTTTCTGAGTAAGCACAAAGTAGTTATATTGAAGCAAGAAAAACATAGAAAATGCATATAATAAAACTCAAGTTCTCAACTTAAATGTTATCAAAACAAATGAGAGAGGAGAGGAGGTTCTAGTCATTGGCAGTGGCTAGCTGGAGAGAGAGCAGTTCCTCCTCGGGGATGATCTTGATGTGGCAATCGGAGCGAGGGTAGGCGGCGCAGGTGAGGGCGTATCCGCGGTCGATGACGTCGTCGCTGAGCATGCCTTCGCTCTGATCGACCTTCCCGGATACGAGCTTGGCCGGGCAGGTCATGCACACGCCCAGCTTGCAGTCGTGCGGCACGTCCAGGCCGACGTCGAGGCGCGCGACAGGATGGTCTCGTCCTCGTCGACTTCCACCTCGGTCAGCTTGTCGCCCTGCTCGATCACCACTTTGTAGGCGTGCACCGATCCCCGGAGGCTGCCGCGGCTGCTGCTGGGCCAATGCGGGTTGAGATGTGGGTAGAATTGGGGGGATTTGGGTTGTTGTTTGTTTAAGTTGAAAGGGAGAGATGGAGTTAAGCGGAGGGCTGCCATCGGAGATTCACCACTGGCTGCGTGACTGTGTGACTGCTTGTGGAGTGAATGAGAGGATAAGGTTTTTCTTGGATTCAAAATAAATAAATAAAATTCTCTTTTAATATACTAGTATAAATTATCTTATTTAAGTTAGAAATTCAATTGGGTCGCTTGGGAAACTTAGTAAATTTTGAGTAATCAATTTTCATAGAAACGAATTCGCCTTACTTTCGAATTCTGTATCTCTAAAACAATTCATAATTTGTGAAACCCAATCCACGATTCCACCCTTTCTCTTCCAATCTCTGTTCTTTCTTATTCCAAACTTTCATCTTTCTCACAGGTTTATTTTCTTATTGTCAAACGATTTTCTTTGTTAGATGAAAATTTAAATAAATACATTAAAGTTGCACTATTTTCTATTGGCTCTACAAACCAGGCTGTTCAATTTTTTGAAGTCATATATTATTAGATGAGGAAAACAATAACCATTCCAAAAGGCATAAATTTACAAGGAATCACTTTTTTAACTTTGATAGAATTAATTTAACCAAAATTTCACTCTGTTCGAATTAATTTAAATTTACTCATGCAATTTTAAATCTAAAACCTACTCCACTAACATAGATATTTAAATCAATTCTTAATTATGCGAATTAATGCTTGTAACAGAAAAGATGGCTGTATGTACTTTTTAATACACATTTATCAATCTTTGCCATGTCAAAAAATGGCTTTGATATATTAACTCTACATAAAGGTTGGATTTACTAAAAATGGTCTTTAACATGTGATTTGTAGTATTATCACAAGTAGGCCTGTATATTATAACGATAAAATGTTGTAAAACAATATATCTATGCTTTATTTTTAGAAAATATATCAATGAACATAGTCTAATGTCTACCCATAGTTTTTGGAGTTAAAAGAACCACAACATGAGCGCAGAATCATGGATTAACAAGGAAGAAGTATCGGGACAGGAAGGGAAGAGACCTAAACTCTGAGAATGTAAAGGTCACATTAGGAAACTGATAGTATATCAGGCTTGAGCTCTTGGAAAAAATGGATCTTGAAAGCACTAGACAAGCATCTGTGCCTCTTAAGCTTCCATAGCCACCTTCTTCTCTGCCTTTTCCTTCTCTTTCGTTGGAGGAGGCAGAGGCATGGTATTTTCTGGCTTCTCGATCCCTTGTATATCCGTTATCCTTAGTTTAGTTAATTCCTAAAGCATGAGACAAGTTACAGATAGATAGAATAGCACCACATCTTTCATGGCTATGATAATTGGTTAAGAAAAGAAACATATAATCTCATCTCCAATTACAAGCGATGACCTTTCGTTCTTCTGTAGTTCTTTCTTCTCTTTTTCTTGAATATGATAACCTTTGCGTCTAGAGCCTGCATACCAAATCAAATGAAAACAATGTTATAAACTTTATTTCATCATAAAAAATAGAAATCCTTTTACTAAAATTGAAAAATAATTTACTTCTTGTTAAAAGATCATCTCATTGTTATATGATCATATTATGCCTACTCGTAACTTCAATCACAAGTTGTCAAAGTGATCCCAATGTCTAGAAATATAAGCCTAGCAACTAACTGATGCTTTTCCAAATAGTTTTAAATTGTATTAGAATGGAGATAGGGAAGTAGTACAATTCTTTGTAGCTCACCTAGTTTCTAGCTTATTAGTCCCCTGCGACTTAGAACTTCACAAATCCTTATCTTGGAAAGAAAGGAAAGTGAATGTTTTGATGATCTTAAGTGGGTGAAGCTTGTGTGTGTTCTCTTAGTGTAGCCATACCTTCCTAATATGCCACAGGAAGAAAGTCATGACATTAGACACAGCCCTTGTGCAAACTTGTAACTGAAGATAATATAATCTAGAAAACAAGTTGCAACTTAAATTTGCTCCTCAACAACAGCATGAACAGCTGCTTCAGGCAAAATTGGCCTACGATGATTGTCTGTGTTTGTGAACCTAGCATAAGAACCTTGTATTGAGGACCAACTGCATGAAATGAGAATACAAAGGTTAGAGATGAAAACAGTCCAACATCTTTGCATAACTAGAGCCATTCAACATAATATCTAACTAGACAAACAAATTGTTAACAGAGCTGCTGGACTGATTAGTATTCCTAATGGCTGGATTCACAAGTAATTTAATGAAGTTCTATAAGACGGTGTTTACTTTATGTGAAAGGATATATAGATAAAACATATGACTTCAGCATTTGAAGGATTAGATGATAAAAAGTTCAAGATTAGTTAATCCAGCAAAGTAAATGGTAAATAACAGATAGTAGTATTTTGTATAATAACTATCCTATATATCCCTAAGAGAATAAATTACAATCCAACTATGTGAACTTCATAGGCAATTTTAGCACTACTTTCAAGGAAAATTAGTATGAGTCGAACCACTGAAGGAACAACAACACAAGATGAGTATCAGAAAACCCCTTGAGCTTTGAAAAGGGTTCAACCACCATTGTCAAATGAACTTCATTTCACACACATAAATCACCTATTTGTAGGACTAAAGCTAAGTTGAGTTATAAGATAAAGACTGATAGCTTCTCCCCCGTGGAAAAATTGTAAACCTAGCTGAATTTGTTGCACGTAAGGTCGCCTTTTTGTATCAACAAGTATAACAGAGGAAATATAAATTCCCAGCAATTCAAAACCAGCCAAATAGCTACAGCCAACAATAGAATATTTAAGAAAATGAGAGACCTTATCATTGATGTCCACAGTGCCTTCAACTCTCTGTGTAAATGGTATCCCCATTGCTCACCTTGAAATTGATGCGATCCAATCTAAACATGAAAATTGAAACGAAGAAACATTAATATTGAGTCAATTTTACCACAATTTCCTATCAGAATCAAATCCACACCTGAACAACTGCGAAAACGGGCTCATACAATTTGAAAACCCTGTCTGATTTCTGAAGCAGACCGAGAACCGTGTAGCCTATCTCAGTTGCTTCTTTTTCTTTCCTCAGCAGACAAATCAGCGATGTCTTCTTCATTTTCACTATAATCCTCTTCTTCTCCACTTTCCTTAATCATCATCTTCCTCCCACTGTGCCTCGAGCAGAAGCTCCGCGCGGGCGCGAGTAGACCGTTAAATTTGTGGAAAATGTAGTTTGGGAGTGTTTGGCTGAGAGCGGGAGCGGTGTGAGCGCTAGGCTTTCTGATATTGGAGTTAGGGTTCTGATCGATCGGAGACATCGAGCTAGGGTTTGAAAGCAACGCCGATTCGCCATTGATGCGAGACCCCAATTTCTTCAACTCCTTCTTTCTGCAGGTTTAGTCTAGGGTTTTACGGATCCGCTGCTTCAAACACAAACGCAGCGTTTTCAAATACTTTTTCATTCTTTTTGATAGTGAGCTGGCATGGAGTCGCGACTTTCGACTTGTTACTTTTACGTTGACCCCTAACAAAAAAATTCCCACTTGATTAACAAATACTAAATTCACAAACCTTGCATATTTGCCATTTTGGACGAAATTGCCCAAATGGGTGGAAGGGCACTTTCGTCCGATTATCCATGAAACCTGCCCTCTGCCCCCTACGAAGAGTGACTACTAGGTGGTGTGTGTAAGAGATGACTCAGGCGACGCGGCTGAATTCAAATTCCGTGATTTTGTGATGTATAAAATTATCTCTCTCCATCCCTTTCTTCTTCCTTCCTTCTTAGAAGTCTTCTTAGAGTCTGGGTTTTTTTTTTTTTTTTTCTCCGTCGTAGTGTTGTGAACCCCACGAATCGCCCATCCCATCACACTCGGAAAGTTAGTGTGGTTACCGTTTTAATTTTGTGAAGGTAGGCCTTCCCAAATGAATTAGCAGCGGAGCACGGATGCTTTTCCTTGTGACAGCCAGTAGCGTGCCAGAGGCTTTTTCCGCGACGCGGGACGGGGACGCTCCACCGGTACGAGTTCGTTTTCGTTTAAGGCGACGTGTAGTGACGTACGTGAGAGAGAGAGAATGGAGGAATGGAGGGACAAAAAGTGAAAGTGAATTGGGGGGGAGTGAAAAAAAAGTAAATTTAATTTATTTCCTCCAATTTTCCCCTTTCCCCAAAAAACCCAAAAAAAAATTTCATTTGGGGGTAAAACAAAAAATTTCACACTTTTAAAAGGGGGCGGGGTGGTTTAAACGAAACAAGTATAAGTGAGAGAGATGGGAATTTGACATTTCCATCACATCTTTGGGGGACCCGTCGCCGGCATCCCTTGCATTTTGTTTGAACTCGGGGCGGTCGGAAATGGGCAAAAATTTCCCCCGGGGACAGGGTTTTATTGCGAAAATCCGGTTTTTGTGAATTTATTTTTTGTTAGGCCCAAAAATTGGGTTTTTTTTATTGGGGGTTGGGATGCAAAGTCGAAAAGTGGGGGCGTTTTTATGGTTCACTCTTTTCAATTTTTTAAAAATTAAATGAAATATAATTGATTATTTATTTTATGGGTTGCTTTTTTATTTCTATTCAAACACTATGGCCAACGAGGGTTTCCCCCCAAACTGCCACCGAAACCACCGCCGCCGCCGTTAGCGGCGGTCCCTTATCATATAAATTGGCGATAAATGCGCCCCCTTCCTCCCAAATCTTCCCGATTCACCCTATCGGAGGATCTCCGACCCTTTTTTCCCTCGCTTAAGCCCCCAATCGTCCCACCTTCCCCCAACCCCTAAAATCGATCTGGCTCGGATCGAATCAGATTCAAGACCGTTTATCCTCTCCCTCGGCGGGCTCTAATTTCACTTCCCCCAAAACCCCACGCCTCCCCAAAAAGGTGGATTCATCTATTCTGTGTTTACTACCCCAATGTCTCTGTGTCTGTGTTTTTTTATTTAGGTTTTGGTGATTGTTTTGGGTTTGATAGAGCGAGGAGCTGAAGGCGAGATTAGAAAGCTGGAGGAAGCAGCTGAGGGGGAAAAGCCTGATGAATTGGTGAAGGACATTACTCCCAAGAAGCCTGTGAATGACCCCTTTTCTTCTTATAAGGATCAATTGGCTTCGGTAATCCTTTCTTCTTTTTTCCAATTTTCGTTTGTTATCAACTCTTCAAATAAAAGCTGCTGAATTTGGGTTTACATTACTTAATTATGTTGTTTCCTTGAATTTATGTGGAAACTCTTCAAATAGTCCCCAAATATGACAAACGATAATCGTGGCAAATTCGAACAAATGTAGTATTAATTTAAAATCCACCCCTTTTTTAGGGGTTTTGAGTCTTTTATTTTTGGAAAACTTTATTCCCTCATATTATACCCCCCTCTTTCCCCCCATAGTTTATTCTCGCTTTAACCTTTAAACATCATAAAAAGGGAAACGTCTCAACTACCTTGCGATTGAGGGAATGGTTTTTATACAATAAGTATAAAGAAACAAAACTGTTGTCTATACCTATTATGCTTGATGAAGTTTTTGCTTTCTCACAATTTACCCATAATTTGTGGGGGCTATTTTCTGGAATAGCAAAAGTTTCTTATGTTTAAAAACCCTGGGCTTTCCCCGCTCCCCATTTGATTTCTCTATGCGTTTCTCTGGTTTTATTAATGGCCCAAAAATTTTGCCTGATTGTTCCCTTTTTAGATTTTGGAGTTATGTTTATTGCAGTTATCTGTAGCTTGCCTTTCTTATGTTGGGTTTACTAATTCATAATGGTTAAGTTCAACCCTTCTCTCATTATGTCTATTTGATATCACTTCCCATGTGGATTTTTAAAAATTTTTTTTCTTGTTGTCCCGTACTAATCGTGATAACCGTACAGGATTACATGTTGTGGTTACAATGTTTACTGGATACTTGGTTGGGTATGCAGCATTCAGGCCCGTTTGGCAAAAATCCTCCAATGGTCGTTTTGTTCTGCACTTTCATTATTGTTTTGGCTTTAAAAAAGAAAAACAAATTTGAATCTAGCTTCTGTGTGTTCTATGACTGTATGCATACTTCCTTGATGGCAATTGATGTTCGTTTCTTTACTGTTTAGGTGCTGCTGGAGGGATCCCCTTTGGGTTTGGGCGGGGGCCCTGCTAGTCGAGACGCTTCTGTTTTACTCAGATCTTCGAAACCCAGGTGGTGAATCCTCCCCCTCTTCTGCTTCCCGCCCTTCCCAAATTTTAAGATAAAGAAGAATCAGTAGGTTCCAATTAAGGCTAAATTCTTGTACTCATTTACACGATAGAATGTTTTTTTGTATTTCATGAAGATTGTGTTATAGGTAAATAGTTTAAAATGAAGGCTAACTTGTTCTGGATTTTCCTAAAGTTATTTGTATGTAAATTCAAGGCTGGTTATTGATATTTACTCAAAAGTTATTTGCGTTGTAGTACATGGTTGCTACAATTATCTTTCTCATATGACATGGTTTGTTCTATGTGATTTCACAACTTCAATTTTATAAGTATATATATTATCACGATGCGTGCTTGAATCAATGAACTAATTTTGAAGCTCAGCCGTCTGAATTAATCATGTTTAGTCCATAATGCGGTTGTTCGGTTTGAAGTTTATATCTCGTGATTAAATATGTAGTGTGTTTGATTTATTAGATTGAATCTCACAAGTCAATCATAGATTATATCTTGCCATTGTTTTATCTAGGCAACCGAAACCACCAATGACTCTCAGCTTTGAATTGATCATAGTTAGTCCACAATATTTATTAAACGAGAAGAAAATTGTTACTTCACAACCAAGTTTTAAGAAATATCGATCGTTCGACATATCCTTCTTCCATATGACATAGCGTTTTCGGGGACTCGGAAAAATAAGGTCGTTCAAGTGATATAGGGCTGTGGCTATGTCTATTCACTATACCCAATTAAGCTGTATCGAGTATGGCTTTTTCAAGATTTGGTTTATAATGTGGTAATCATTTTCAACCTAGGACCCTTCGTCCATCAATACAAGGCCAAGTTTAACCAGGTGCAAATGTTTGACTCAATACTAATAAATCATATTAAGAAAGTGTAATAATATTATCAACATAAATATATAAATAAACATATGCATTGTTCTTCAGTTCCGACTGGTTCATCGAATAATCACTCAATTATAACCGATTGGTTAATATGCTAACCCATAGCCAGAACAGTTCAATAACGATACCATGGGTTTTCCTTGGTCAGTTAACCAATATATTTGGTTTGCTTAGAACCAAAGCAACTGACTAAGCACCCCTCGTGAAACCAGAACCTTGGAATGGGAAACCCAAAATCGAAACTGTAGTCAACATTTCTTAAATCAGAACTGGCTATTCGTGATTCAAGATTCAAAACAGTTTGGTTCCAGTTTAATTTTTGGCACCAGGAACCGACCATTTTCACAGCGGTTCAAAACAGTGAACACCTTTGCTCTAAACCCTGAGAAATCGTCTAATCGTTCACTTCATTGGTGGCAACTCATCAAACAGTGCCACTGAACGGAGATAGTACTGTTTTTAAATTAGATTATTCAATAGTCCATTAATATTTATGAATTCACAAATAAAGCTTGATTACATTTTAATTATATGGGGTTGGTTCAGTGACATAGTTTTAATAGGTTCAACCGAGAGAGGAGGGTTATGATCACTACTAAGTCAATGTAGAACAAGAAATTGGGGTTTTAACATCATTACTACTACTAATTTCACCATCTCAACATGCATTTGGCATTAAAATGACATGAAGATCTATATGGAAATATAAAGGATGAAGGTCGAATCACATGAGATGTAAAGTTTACTTTTTTCACTCTGAATTAATGTAGTAAACCTATATATATGCAAACTAAATTTCGATGATCAAGGACCTAGTAGAGAGAGATTAATGCAGTGCCAAGTAAATATGTAGGATTATTTGAAGATATATATTGATACTCACATTGTCCGTAGTGTATGTATCTTATTCGTGCCAATGAAGCAACAAAAATTGGTAACCGAAAAGGAAACTAAAACCAAAAGATATTGCCAAACAATGAACTCAAACTAAATTTCACTTCTACATAGAGTAGCTAAAAATATTTGGATATCATGTAAATGATTCTAGGATAAAAAGCAAATATTTATCCTGTTGCAATTAATTGTAATTCCTTCTCAATTCTAAACAATTTCGGAACAATAAGAATCAAGAATTCATTGAAATACATAAACTGAAATAAACATAAAAACTATAATTGTACCATATATATAATATTTATACTTACGTTAATTAATTTGCTTAATTTTTGTGCCACCACTGTATTCGATCGATCACCATAATCGACCGAGACGAAGCTCTAAATCCACTTCTTCTTGGTGTTCATGATCTTCTACGCCATCAGACTCGGTTCCCATGGGGAAAATTATCAGGCCTCCAAACGGAAAAAAGCACTGCTCGTTATTTCTGTTTGGAGGCGGTTCACATGATAACCTGGTAAAAACCCGTATCAACGGATCTGGTTCTTGATTCTTCTCCTTGGCCTTCGCCTTCGCCTTGGCCTTTTCCTTGTCCTTCCTGTGTATGTTCATGTGGCCGCCTAGGGCTTGAGCGTTTGTGAACCCGCTTGCAGTAGGAACAGTCGTCGACCTCCCGTTGTGCTTATCACTTTCTGCTGTTGATGTGTCCGAATTGTTGCTCTTTTCTGGATCCATTTTTGGATGGATTTTTTTGTGAAGACTTGCAGTGAATGTAAGTCTTCTTAGGGTTGAAAATAGTAAGTTTTGTTAGGGTTTGAGAGAGGAATGAAGCCTTATAAATTAATTGTCTTTGTCTCTACTTGTATTAATATATAAATATCAGATACATCTCTTTTACTGTGTGTTTTCTAGCTTAATTTTTATTATCTGGCCGGCCACGAAAACCCTCTTTTTCTTTGATTTTTTTATATATGTGGTTGATAAGAAAATCGACTCATATACATTTTATATTTTTTGTTATCTTTTCTTGGAGTTGAAATGATTTTACAGTTTACAATTAACATTGAGACCTTAGAGTAATCTCTAATTGCTGCTTATTTTTATTTGTTTTTCATTTTGGGAGATTCATTAAGTGGAAATAGGTTGCAAATTGAAGTGATCACGAACTAAAACAGAAGATATTTTTTAATGATGCATCAAGTTGTAATTTCATAACGCAATTTTGCGAAATCCAAAGCGACATCGGTTAATGACTTAATGTCTTCAGATCAAGATGTCGATCATGGCGTTTCGCCGACCTAATAGAAAACTAGACCCTCCTGGTTGAGTGGCGGTTGCAATTTTCTGCAACTAAATGTAACAAATTAAGGTTGCGGAACACTGTTTCACTTTGTCTAATTTAATGTAAGTATATTTTCAGGGCAAGATATTAACAAGACACTAAACTATATGAACATGAAATTATTCCTATTATTGTGTTTTTATTAATAATCTGCAATTCATCAATTAAATTATGACAGCTTAGGTACTGAGAATTAATAGATGTAACACATACGAATTATTAAATAGCGATCTAAATAACATTAACATATGCCTAGCTAGTTATGAGTTATGCTTAGCTTCACTAAAAACAAACAGACGGCTATTACGCGGTCATGGAAGCTAAAAAGTCTCCATATTACTTTTTGACCATTTCTAGCTAACTAACTAATTAACTATATATGCTAATAATAAATAAGGGAAATAAATGCAATAAAAGACGGCAAATTTTCATTTTTTCTGCACAAAAGAAATTCAAGTTTGATATTTTTGGACAAAATAACAATGAAAAGAACGTAACTGGCTTTCTTGATAATGCCACCACTGATAATTTGTTACTATTTCCTCAACAAATTTGCGTACGACCATATATTAAAATTTGAATCGCAATTAAATAAATATATATATATATATATATATTGGTTTTATTCATTAGCTAATAGCTAGGACAATATATATATTTATATATGCATGACCAATTGTAACCAATTTATTCGATTAAACAATACCCCCACCAATCTATCTTAGAACAGTTAAGAGTTATACTCAACCTAAATAATAATCGACACATTTGGAGGCTATGCGATATTTTTTACTCATTTTATTAAGTATTGCTTCATTGGAAATAACATCATTGTATTTATTCTTTATTTATTAATAGTAATACTATCCAATATTTTTTTCCCATACAGCTATCCAATCTTATATTAAGTCAACTAGTATTTCCTCACTTCAGAATAGTAGAGACATTTCTTTAGGTAGCGATTAAGAAAATGATGTGTAATGAGTATTAAATAATAAGATAAGAAAGTAAGAAAAAAGGAAAGTAAGTGAGAAAAAATATGTTAACTTTCACTAAAAGAAAAATGACTCCACTACTAGAAGCGTACGAAAATAGAAACAACTTCACTACTATGGAACTGAAAGAGTACTTAATTCGAGAGTTAGAATTCAATTTTTAAAATTTTTTAGTTAGAACCAAATTTCTTTAGCTATCATGCAGCCATATTTAATTAGATGCATTCAAACTGCATCCAGAGATAATACCGGATATAACATCTTGTCTTGTTAATAGTCATGGCTAAAACAATCTACTAATTAACTTTTATTCATGAAAAAATCCCCAAAATTTAAGAGATTCCACGAATGAAAGTCGATAAATTTTTGAATTTCAATATTCACATGATATGGTGTTGCACGATTCTAGAATAAAAGACTTGATTTGTTATTATCCACTGCGAATATGGCAAAATATATGCCATATTTCAAATTAGAAGTTTAGATTAGATGTGCACAAGGGTGTATCGTTAATGGTCTATGTCTAGTGCAATATCGAGCCACAAGTTTTATATACTACCATGTCTTGGTTTGTTTGGTGAAATTTTTAAATCTCTCCGTTTTAGAGAGTTTGTTACAAATTTTCATTTTTATCCATTCTATAAATTTTTTCATATTTGACTTTGACCATTTTAAAAATAGATTCTATATTCTACTAAATCATTTAGACTCATATTTTATTATTATAAAATTAATATACATAAAAAATTAGATCTTACATTTCACTAACTTTTTTAATTTACTTTCCATTATACTTTTTAAAATCTATACCATGTCAAATATTGTAAACTTATGGGATGTATAGAGTGTGATATATTTTTATCTTTTGATGTTTAGCACTAAATTTATTTCAAGATGACCACAAATTTACCATCTCATATCTCCATAATGTAAACAGTAAATCTGATCCCTACAAATTTGAGTTTATAAAATAAAGATACTCCTAAAATTTACGTATCGAATTTTTCTCTTTAGCTCCTTTTCTGCATTCTTGTTATGTAAGATTATAAAGTAGGCCCAAATCCCATAAAAGCCCAATAAGCATTTGGTCTGAAGCGATAGTAGATGGTTCCTTTCCCTTTTTTTTTTATTTTTTTATTTTTTTTATTTTAATGGCAACTTTTAAGCTAACTAATGACAGAATACTGTATACATGAATCAAATAACTAATTCTTTTATCTCATCTTATTTCCAAAAAATCTTTATCTCATGCTTATACCTTTGTTCATTAAAAATAATAGTAACTATTTTTATTTAAGGTCGTCCCTTAAAAATATTTTTTTTAAAAATTTTCGTTTTAGGACGGGAGCCACAATCAACTAACACAATTTCTACTATTTGTTCTCTTCTTGTTCTTACTTTATCCATTTTTTTTCAGCTTTCTCTTACTTTATCCATTTTTCTTTTCGCTCACTTACTTTACCAATTCTTCTATTATTCATAGGTCTGGGAATCGGAATCAGTTGGTTCACGGTTGAAACCGCGAATAAGAACTGGTTGCTTCCGATATCAAATAAACACATAAAAACTACAAATCAACAAGATAATAATATTCATCATTCAATTCCTAAAAATTCAATAAATATCTAAAAAATCTGACACCTAAAATATTCAATAAATCAATACCTCAAATTCAAAGTAGCACACAAGAAAAGTTAAGAATACAAGTATACAACAATTAATGTTATATCCAAATCCAACCTAAAATTTGAATTAGGGTATTTTGTGTATTAGTATCATTTCGGAATTAGGGTACATATTATTAGTAGCATTTAGGAATTAGGGGGTGGGCGGCGTGAGTGGAAATTTAGCATTTAGGAATTTGGGTAATTTGTTTATTTGATTTTATTAAAAATGTAAATGTTATTTAAATCTGAAATTGAAATTGATATAATTTGTTCCGTAAGAACCGGTCAATTCCGGTAGAACCAGAACCAATATTTTTTAAAACCTGAACTCGTCCTCAAATACACGGCTGGTTCAAATTCCAGTTATCCGAGAACCAATTGGCCTACTTTTAATATACTACTCCCTTCGTCCTTCATTAGTTCATTATGTGTCTCATTTTTCATTTTGGTCCATCCGTTATTCATTGCTACTCACTTTTACCACTTTTAGTAATGGATCATACATTCTATTAACTCATTTCTCTTCACATTATGTTATACCCCCTCGCACACTTTAAGAGTCCCAATTAACCATATATGAGTGTCCTACTTTGAGTCCAATTGAATTATTCCATAAATGGTAATATGCTCTCATTCCACAAACCCTTTCTTTCCGCTCACATTTTATTGAAAAACAATATAAAGTAGAGACTCACATTCTATTGTCTTTTTTACTAACTTTTCTTTACATTTCTTAAAACTTGTTTTGAACTAAAATGAGATTCTAAAGTGGAGGGAATAAAACTAATATTCCCCGTCCCACAAAGATGTCACACTTGTGAGATGACCGAGATTTTAAGGTTTTGTTTTATTTATTAGGTGAAAAGAGAAAATATAATATTTATATTATTGTGAGAGGACAACTTTTTTAGAAAATAGAAATGTAACATCTTTAAAAAAGATAAATTAAAAATAAAATTGAAATATTTTTTATGAGATGAAGTTAGTATAAAGAATTCACACTATCACTAATTTTTTCTAACTAACTTTTGTATAGAATTTACGAAGTGGAACACATGTCAAAAGGTAAATGAAGTACTCCATGAATTAATTTTATTTAATCAGTAATTTGGTTTTTCCTGAATAGCATCGCTCAGAGTTGTTTACCTCGTGGGTTTTATAGTACCACCATTAATGAAACTGGACTTTTCGAAATATGGTCGCAACTGCATCCATTAAAGTTATTAAAGTCATGTCACATCTAGAAATGACTAATTATTCTATTCAAAATCCCTAAATTTAAAATAAAAAAAAAAATTAATTCACTATTATCATCGGATACCCTGGCACTCGAAACAACCACAACATCTACCAAATTAACACTCCCACAGCCACATCCTCTACCAAATTAAGCAAACTATTTTCTTTTATACAATACTCCTCGTCCCAGAAAGATTGTCCATTATTTTTACACTCGTTTTATAAAAATAATAATTAATAGGTAAAGTTGAAAGATAGTAAAATAAGAGAAAGAATAATGTAGGTAAGACTATTCTCTATATTATTCTTCCTTTTATTTTACTTTCTCTACTTTAACTATTTATTATTATTTTTGCAAAATAAGTGCAAAAATAAACGGGATACTCTTTCGGGACGAGAGATATGTAGCTTGTTTTACATTGGACCCTAAACTTTGATTTATGATGTCTTGTCATTATAAATAAAAATACCACTTCTAACTATAAATTACCATTATATGCATATCCACTCCTTAGGGCATCCACAATGGGACGCTTTAAGCGACGCCCATGCACCGCCACATCAGCATTTTATCCTCCTCCTATTCCACTCATAGCGGTGGCGGACGTATAGCAGCCCTAAGCGACGCCCTAAGCATTTCACTATTTTGTATCTATATTTTTATGTTTGCAAATGTAAATAAAAATAATAAACAAATAAAAACAACACATTAAAGGGAAATTCTATTTTTATTTAATTAAAAAAAAAAGTTACAAAATAAGAAATAAAAAAAGCACTAAATACAAAAAAGGAGGCTAGTCTGAGAAGTCCCAACTTGCGGCGAGGCCATCGATCATCCGCCGGATGCCCTCGATTTGAGCCGGGTTGGTCGCGTATGGGGCGGTATGCGCGTCAACAACGTCCGTAGTCGGAGGAGGCCGCCAAATCCGCGTACGCATGGGCCGCGGTCGAGTCGCGGACGACGTCGAACTCGGGGTCGGCGACGGGGCTTGGTCGGCGGCGCGACGGAGGAGGATGTGGCCTTGCCCTTGCCCTTGCCCTTGCGACCTTGACGCCTGGGGACGCCGGGAGGACATCGTTGTGCGAACCTCATCCTCGAACACCGGACTGTTGAGGTCCATCGGAGCGCGCCGCTATCGCTACTTGTATAATCATTGATGGTGCGCTTGACGCCCTCCTCCTCGCCGCCGTCGTGGGGAATCACTCCACCAACGAACCTGCTTGTCCCTCAAGAGCGCCCAGGATGGTAGTGCTTGAAATCGCCGTACAATGAAATGTACGTCGCATCGCTTTGTCCCGCACATCCGCAAGACTCTCGCCACTCGGCCTGCTTCCTCTCGCACTTCTCGTACTCCGCCGCGAATAAATTTACTCGCTTCTTTATTTGATCCCGCTTGCTGGAGGCTCCCGTGGCGCTGTACACGTTCGCGGCTGCCGCGTTGTATTTCCGACTGCGCTCCCAATACGCATCACCCTTTGGTTGTTGGCGTACACCGGATCCTCCGAAACATCAATCCAACATCTCGTCAAGACGATGGATTCGGGTCGGAGTAGTTCGATCCTTCCCAGGCGAACTCTTCACATACCTCCGTTGTAGGCAACTTCGGCTCGTGCTTGGTCCGCTTCTTCTTGGTGGCGGACCCGAAGCGCGGCGGCGGAGGACGGCAGGCGCGGGCGGCGCGAGCGTGGCGGAGGGGCGGTGTGGAGACGGTTCCATGTTGGACAGCCCGTATGAGTCGGTGGAAAAGTCGGGATCGTACTCGGCGTTGGTGTCGAATGGCCGGTATTCGTCGGGTTCGTACCCGCCATCGTGCACCACCGAACATCGGACTATTCGGATAATCTCTGAATCTATTTTGCTTGAAAATGTAGTGAATTTGATGAGAGTGAAGTGAGAAAAATGAAGTGTGAAAATGAAGTGAAAGAGGAATATATAGGTTTTGAAAATTTAATAAAATTTTAAAAAAAACTAAACGCGTCGCATCGTCCGTGCCCCATCGTCCGCATCGTCCGCCACTCCGCCTGTCACGTGGCGGACGATGCGCGGACGATGGGTATCCTCCGCATCGCCGCGGACGATGGGTTACCCATCGCCCGCCCATTGCGGATGCCCTTAGTGCGAATCGCAAAACTAGACTAAATATATTAGAGTTTTTAGATCTAGTATTTTATAGATGAAATGCGAAATGTATAAATTATTTTCACCTTTATCACGAGCATATTTTACTTGGCCAAAGCAAATAAGTCATAACGTATTAGGAGGATTCAACTTAATTTCAGAATATATTACTTCATTCCAGTAGGTTTTTACTTCATTTTAATAGGATTATTACTTTATTCCAGATCGGACAAACGGTTTTGCCGTCGCGTACGCTTCTTTCTCTCTGCAATGTCTATTATCGCCGCCACGACACGATAACAAAATGAAGTGATAATCTAATTGAATGATGTAATAAGCACATTGAATGTTGTAGTAATAAACTATTTGAATGAAGTATGTGTAGAAACATTTGAAATCATAGTACTAGAATGAAATAAATACCTTGTCCAATGAAATAATAATATTTTTTAATAAAATAATAAACCTACTTGAATGAATTGTCTTTTTTTAAAGTGAATAAAGTAAAACCTAGTTCAATGAATTCGAATGATGTATGTGTTGAATCATTTTAAACCTTACTGGAAGTAAGTAAAAACATAATTTAGTTTCAAGATATTACGTACCGAAATAAAGTAATAAACCTACTACAATGAAGTAAAATGAGCTTGTAATGAAAACCAAAATAATTTCACATTAGCGCATCTTATGAAAAAAACTAGATCTAATGGTCCTAATTTGATTTTTAATTTGGTGTTTAAAATTAATTTGACATTGATCGCAATTCTCTAACTAGATGCATGGAGTATGGAAAATCATTTAAAGTTTCTAAAGAAAAGGTATTATTCTCATCAAAAATATATTTTTATAACCTTTTTCTTTAGAAAATCTAAACGTGTTTCTGTAATTTATGTACTCCCTCCGCCCCAAGATAAGTGACCTACTTTTTTTGGCACTGGATTTAAGGCATGGTATTTAAATAAGTTAAAATGGAGAGAGTAAAGTATGAGAGAGAGAAAAGTAGAGGAGAGAAGAGAGAATAAAGTAGGTGGAGAATAAAGTAAGAGAGATGAATTTTTGCTAAAAATGGAAATAGGTCACTTATAGTGGAACACCTCAAAAGGAATACAAGTCACTTATCTTAGAACGGAGGAAGTATTAAATTAGAAGGGAGACATCATATACTTTTATCCGTCTTAAATTTATTGGTAGGATAGGATATGCCAAATCGCATTACCATAAAGAGGTGAACAAGAATTTCACACATAAAAGATGGGCCTATTTATTTATTCTACATCAAAATTTATACTACTTTCAATAGGGATACGGTGATGCTCATAAAAAGAGGCAAACAATATTTATGTCGGTTCTACGATATAAGCAAAAAGAAAGAGAAAATAAATTAAGGTAAATAATACTTTCTGTTCTTTTAAATATTGACCGCATTTGCTATTTTGGGATGTCCTTTTAAATAGATCAATTTTATTTAAAATAATGATCACATTTGTTATTTTGGGATGTCCCTTCAAAATAAATTAATAGGAGTACTATTTATGAAAAAATATTCTCTCTATTGAGATGAGTCTCATTCTCCGCTAGCAAAATCACTTTTTTCTTTTTATCTCTCTTACTTTACCAATTGTGCATTAAAACTTACGTCATTTTAAATATTTTCTATTTTTAGAGACATAGTGAGTATTATGTATTTATTTCAATTTTATTTGTAATCATCCCTTTTACGTAATTCAAATAATTATTTTTCATTCTTTTTCCTTATATTTGATCTTCACAAATGATCTTTGAAGTATATATAGTTCTAACGCATCCTTCTTCCTTTTTAAAGTATATGCTTCCAACGTTTTTTCATTGATTATATCATTTTGTTATTTTCATCCGTTCCTCATTAACTATTTTATTTTATTTTTACTATTTTTACTAAGTAAACTTCATATTCTACTAAAATTAATTAATTTTTACTAATTAATACTCCACTGTCTTATAATAATATGCATTTTTAGTCGGACACGAGTTTTAATGAACAATCATTGGTAAAGTAAGAAAAGTTGAAAGTAAAAGTAATTAAAATATTGTTAATGGAGAATGAATCTTATTTCATGAGAGAATAAAGAATTTTCAAATTAAAAAATGCATATTCTTGTGGTACATACTATAAAGAAAAAAAGTATATATTCTTGTATAACGGAGGAAATAATAGATCATAGAAATATTAGGTGAATAGTCAAAATTTTGAGAAATCATAGAATCCAAGAATCGGGAAATGGAGGAACAAAAATTGCAGATTCCAAAACTTATTCCCAAAAATACATAGAACATCAAAAACAAAGTCATTAAAAAAAAAAATAAAAAAATTGTGGCCACCTACTATTGCAGACTCAAGAGTCAAGAATACCAAAAAAGATAAACCATGGCCACAGCTTAATTTATAATTCTTGCCTTCCTTGCTGCTTCGGACATCTTGATAGCGTCTTCATCTCCTGAGCTACGTAAATTGCTTTGGATTTACAGTTTGTGTACGTGTACGTCTTCTTCAAGGAACTAATAAAACTCGAGTATTTTTTGCAGCTTTATCGTCTCAAATCTTCTTCAGCTCATGCTCTCAGTGGGAAGGCCATAAAGAATCATTTTTGTAAAAAAAGTGATATATTTGTGCATTAGTAAAAGTCAAAATCTTCTATGTAATAAAAAATATACTTGCTCGAAATTCTTGATAATAATGCTTACTCCCTCCCTCCGTCAATAAGATTTGGGAGTCCCGGTTACCATTTTAGTTAGTCCACTATTATGAGTTATGGTTCACTTTTACTATAAATGGGTAGGTACATCACATTTTCCATTAACTCACTCCATTCACATTTTATTATAAAATAAATAGTACTATAAAAAAATGAATCTCACATTCTACTATTTTCTCCCACTCACTTTCCTTTATAGTGATTAAAACTCGTGCCGAACTCAACCGAGACTCCTAAGACTACCCACATTTACAACCTCACTCAACCCAACCTCAATAAACTTTTTAATAAAATATTTATTTCTCTTTCATCAACATAAACAACCCTCAATTTAATACTCCCTTCGTCCGTGAAAATGTTTCCCAATTTTGTCGTTTTGGTCCGTCCGCGAAATAATTATCCACTATGCTTCCATTTTTGATAATGGAGTTCACTTTCCACTAAGGCACTAACTCATACACTCACATTCTATTATAAAATTAATACTCCATATAAATGTGGAATACACGTTCCTAGGCCTCGCTTAACCGGCCGTTCCGGTTCTACCCGGTCAGGTTTGACTGGTACCGGGAATAAAAATTTTCATGAATTCGGAATGACCGGTTCCGGTTTGGAACCGACGTTTTTACTCGCGATTCTAGTTATGAACTGGATTCGATTTGTAGTTTTAATTTTATTTTTTTTGAATTATTCAACATCTAGAATTATAGCAATTTATACCTAAAAAATTTAAAGAAACACATAAAAATACAAATCGATAAGATAACAATATTCATCATTCAATATTCCAATACCTAAAAACAATAATTCAATAAATATTTAAGAAGTATAACACCTAAAAATTAAAATCAACACACGACAAAAAAACTAACAAGTATACACCCAAACAAATGCAGCACCATACACACACACAACATCTTAAACACATACACATAGCAGCTACACATACACACAACACCTTAAACACATACACACACACCGCATGTTACACACACACACACAGCCTCAACACCGACAAACAAACGACAAATAAAACACACAGCCCTATAAGATAATTGGATACTAATTAATACTCCCTCTATCCCATTAGAAATGAAACATTTTCCTTTTGGTATGTCCCATTAAAAATGAAACGTTTCTAAAAATGGAAACAATACTCTCTCTACTTTTTCTTCTCTCTTACTTAACTCTCTCTTTATTAACTCACAAAACAACACTACATAAAATCCGTGCCGAAAAGCAAATGTTGCATATTTAATGGGACAGAGGAGTATCTTATAAAATCTAAAATTGAAAATCTAAAACGATTTATTATTCGGTTCCGTGTAAGAACCGAATCGAATTTTGCGAACATTAGATCGGTACCGAACCGAAACCAAAAAAACGATTCCCGATTCCTCAATTACCGGTCGGTTCCGGTTCTGATTCCGGATACCCGAGAATCGGAGAACCGATTAAGCTAGCCTACAGTTCCACTAACTTTTCCAGGTAAGAACCGGAAAAGTCTAAAAGTGAAAATCTAAAATTGATTTATTATTTGGTTCCGTAAGAACCGAACCGGAACCGTAATTTTCGCGAACATTAGAATCGTATCCAAACTAGAACCGGAACCGAAAATCGATTCCCAGCCTCAATTACTCTCGGTTTCGATTCGATTCGGGTACCCGGGAAACCCATAAAGCAGCCTACACGCCCCACTAACTTTTCACTCAATTTTCTTCACATACCTTAAAACACGTGCAATAAAGTGTGGATGACATTTTGCGGATGGAGGGATATATAAATGTGGAACATACATTCCACTAACTTTTTCACTCACTTTCTTCGCCGATAAATGTAAACAATATTTTGACGGAGGAGTATACCTTTCACTCCCATTAATGACCTCAACTCAACCTTGATAAAATATTTTCCACCTTACGTATTCTTCATAAATAATTAATTTGTTATTAATTTTAATATATTGTATACGTATAATTTTTTTTATAAATTTAATTAAATATAATTTACAATTACGAAAATAAGAGAAATGAAATGCAATATATTACATAAAATAAGATGAGTGGGGGTGGTTTAGAGGATTTTGATAATTTTGAAATCAAAATAAATAATTTGGATGTTTTTGGATCTATAAATTTCTAGAATGCTTAATAACAACGCAAAGAAATTTATGGAAGAAAATAACTTGGATAGTGAACAAATTCAAAAAAAAATATTATATAAATCAGATAAATAAATTTATTAATGAAAGTAAAAAGCTTATATGAAATTAAAAAAAGTGAATACCAATTTCTCATAAAAAAAGAGAAAAAGAAAAAGAAAAGTAGTGGAAAGAATGCCACATCACAAAACAATCTCCACTCATTCAACCTAAATCGGCTGACTAACAATAGTATTTCTCAATAATGTGACTAATTTCATCTCTATTTATTTTTATTTAATGACCTCTTCCGCAGTGTTGTCAATATGGGGTAGCGTAATAGCGGACAAAGAGGGTATCTTCTTTGTTGGCTAAATGTCAAATTTTAAGCAAAACATGTGATATTTGTAAGAGATTAAAGTGAGAGGGTCCCATGCTGTCGTTAATAACAAAGTAGGGCGTGCGGTGCTTAAAACGCCCAAATTTATAAACTAAACGCAATACTTTTGCCGATCCTTTTTTATGTTTTATTCATTTCTTTTAAACACTTTTTGTATTCTATTAAACAGGCAAATACTCAAAAGGGCGTATGTGTATATTGTTGACTTTAATTATTAGTGAATTTTTAAATGCAAGAATTTGTGGAGTAGTTAATAAGCGGTGCTTAAAACGCACGAATTTAGAGTTCCTATATTTATAATTGAATAGGATTGTTGAGTATTTTGGCACATCTTTTTTATTCTTTTAAAAAGTCATGATACTAGTATAAAATTCAATTAAAATATAGGAATTCTATTTATAATAAAACTACTAATTAATAATAACTAATTATGACCATCATTCCCCAAATAAAAGGATTACGTATAAAATAATTTAAACTAAACTATACTAACACCAAGTCTAGCTCGTCTGAAATTGTTAATCTTACAAAAAAAAAAAAAAAACATATTAATTATTAAAGAAAGCTATTTCCAAGCGTGAAATTGTTAATCTTACAAAATATAAAAACATATTAATTATTAAAGAAAGCTATTTCCAAACGCAAAGTATCTTAGAATAGAAAATAGTACACTCCGTCTCAACTAAGTTGAATCATATTCTTTTCTTGGATATCTTAATTAAGTTGAGTCATTTCTTTTTTTTAAAAATAAAAAATAAAACATATAATTATTATTTTATTCATCACATATTTTACTCTCTCTTTATCTTTCCTACTTTATCCTCTCTCCTACTTCTCAACATAATTTCTTAATTTTTGTGTCCATAAGTTTTAACTCAACTTAGTTGGGACGGAGAAAGTATGTGATCGATTCCTTCTTGGCCCTTGTTTTGAGAAAAATAATAAATCCCATCTACATTATTCTCTTTTATTTTAATGCTTTCTTCATTTTAACTATTTATTATCATTTTCGTTAAACACGTATCAAATAGTAGTGGATAACTTAAATAGGGACAAATGAAATATTTTAAAAAATGTGAAAATTAAAATAAAATTAACTAGTATAATTTTTGTATTTAAATTCACTAGTATAAAGATGTATAATAGAATATTCTTATATGCAAATGCCTTTTTGAGTATTTTGCTGTTTCATAGAATATAAAAAGTGTTTAAAATGAAGTGAATAAAACATAAAAAAAAGGGTCGGCAGAAGTGCTACGTTTAAGTTCATAAATTTGTGCGATTTAAGCGCCGCACGTTCTGCTATGTTTTTAACGACAACAGAATCCTCTCCCAAAGTGAAGTGCAAACTATATCAATCATTTTCAATATATGCATTATTAAAATAAGTAATAAACTTACAAAAAATCAATCTTTATCATATATCACCATCATAGTCATCACTATCAATTTGAATCTAATCAATCTTTATCATATATATATATATATCACCATCATCGTCATCATTATCATTTTGAATACTTCCTCTACCTTAAACAGGGCCTTACTGAATGTTAGAAATTAATTATCTTTTCGTCTCCAAATTAAGATACTTTATCAAAAATATCCAGTTAGATATTTTAAAATAGGAAACAAAAGTTGAAAACACATAATACAAATCTCAAATTACTAGGCCATGTGTAAGGCGTGTTTGTCTAAGTTTATTTTAAAATATCTTGGTGCTTATAATAAATTATAAAATTATTTTTATAGAAATTAAAATACCATAAAATTATGAAAACGATAAATACTCAATAGGCATGAGGCATTGATAATATGTGGAACATTGAGCTATCTGGAGTTTAAAATTTCTTCTAAATGAATGAAAATGGCGTTTTGAATTGTAATAACTGGAGGTGGCAAATGTTGGGAGGGGCGTATAGAATAATAACAAAATGAGCATGACATAAATAGAGCAATATATACATCTAAATTTTTCGTGGCATCGACACTTTTCCGAAATTTTTGCTATTACAATTAGTAGGGACACACACTTCAATTATTGCAAACAGTAGAGAAAAATTCAAAATAGTCAAAACTTCAATTATTGCAAACAGTAGAGAAATTTTTCGTGGCTCACAAATTTGACATGCACTCTCTATTATTTTTGGTGTGATTAAATGAGGAGTTCAATTAATTCTGCTTCTTCAAATACAATTGTTCAATTTGAAAGATTTCTTTTTTCATATTGAAGTCTTCAATTTGAATTTATTTTTTTCAACTATTAAAATTGACCTTATAATGGAAGGACCTTCTAAACATAAAAATGGGAATATTATCACCAGGCCGAAAATATTTGTGCTCAACCCATAATCATATTCATTCTGCTTCATTAAATGGAACGTTATCCTTTTTAGATTGTCCCATTAAAAACAAAATATTCCTAAAATAAAAATAACACCATCACTACTTTTTCCTCCCTATTTAAAACTTTCTCTTCAATAACTCACAAATCAACCCTATATAAATCCATGTAAAATTAAATGTTTCGTATTTAATTTTATTAGCATTGTACACAAGATCAAAAACAAAGCTTCAAACTTTCAACAATACGTACTTTTCCATTTAATTAAGAACTTATTCATACACATAATTATAATTAAAAAGTTACAAAGAATGTATAATCTCTGTAACATTACAAACACAAGAACATCAAACCAAAGCATATGAAAATAATTGGTACGTACTCCTTATACTCTCTCAAGCAAGAATCTATGGAAGATTTTTGCAGGTCTTATCCTTATTGTCATTCATCTCCTGTTTGGAGAGCTTCTTAAGTCGAGCGAGGTGAAGATCGTTGTTCATCTTCCTCTTGTACATCTCCATGTACGAAATGGGCTCGTCCATCACTGCCTTCTCACCTTCTTCGATCTTCACCGGATAAACCTGGGCGTTTGGGGCTGGGTTCACGAATGTTGCTATGGATAATCTGCTGCTTTTCGAGTTCACAGCTACTTGGTGATCCGCACTCTTGAACCTCCCGTTGCTCAAGTACTAAATATATAGTTCAATTCAACGACCGTCAAAACCCTCTATATATATATACTCGCTCCGACTCATTGTTCAATACATTTTTCTTTTCTCAGACATCTTATTTTAACTTAACTCACAAAATAAGACTGCATAATATTTTAACCAAACAAGAAATGTATCTGTTGCAATTTGAAAAATGTCAATTAAATTAATGGCACCTTATTGTTGTTTAATATACATAAATCCACCACTCCCAAACTCACATATTTTAGTAGTAGTACTAGTTTTTTTTATGGAATTAATCAACATTAAATACAAAATGTTTCAATCTACAACTTTTAGATAAATTGTTGCAACGAATATGGAAAAAAAGTAAAAGAGAGAGAATAAGAAAAAACTTACATGACCATAATCGCCAAGATTGACAACAAAAGCACCCGGGACAGGTCGGACTGTGATCCATGTGTTGCCTCCATCCCGGGTCGCCTGAAGCCCGCCACCTGATCTTGGAGCAGTAGAGTTATCAAACCCGGATCCGTATGCCGCTTTAGACCCAATGTGAGATCCGGGCGAGGGATTTTGGGTAGAAATTGACAACTATTTTTTGATCCATGTCAATGCATGCTTTGAGAGAGCATCCTTCTCAAGATCCATTGCTTGTGATAAAATCTCCAGTAATTTGCATCCCAAATCCATCACCTGTCGGCTGTATTCCTCCGTCGTCTCCCGCCACCCGCCGGGTTGTCCGGCCATCGCAGGTAGTCCCGCGCCTCCACCGGGTAAGAAAAATATGTTACTATTTCCCGCCAGTCTTGTACGACTTCTCCCTTCAACCAATAGTTTATTTTTTTATTTAATTTCCAATAAGTAATTTGTTGATGAAAATAAAAACATTTTAATTGATAAATACAAAGATTTGTATGGCTACATAATGTTGCGTGCAAATCCGAGATTATTGACTTTAGATATTAACTACCCTACGATTAGATCTACCCATACTCTGTTAGTCCTAGTAAAATAGACTAATTTTATCATTTTAGGTCATTCCCTAAAATTAGATAAAGTCTAAACATGGAAAATTTTTACCAATTACACACCACTAATAATATGGACCCTACAATTTATTAACACTATTTCCACTACTTTTTTTCTCTCTCTCTTTTATATACTTTTTTCCATCTCTTTTTTTACTAGTTACATATTAAACTCGTGTCATTTACAAGTTTATCTATTTTTTTGAACAGATGGGGTATTTGCAAGACATTATTGTAACTACTTACCAATCAAACTACGGTTCATCGTGAGATTAACTACTACTCCTCGTTCGCGATTTAAAATCTCATTTTGCTATTTCGGGATGTTCGTGATTTAATACATTCCACTAACTCATTTTCTTATTTTTTTTCATAAAATCAAACAATTTATCGAGTCCAAGTAAAACTATAAATGACGGACTGAAAGAGTAACATCGACTCTGCATTGGTAATTTTCCAAATACTATAATATTAAAAATAAAATAAAGCAGTACCTGAAGGTGGCTAGAGACGATGAAGCCACCTTTCTTGCCACCAGACATATCAAACCTAAGTTTCTCTTGAGAAGGCAAAGCAAAGAAGTCTAGAGCTAAACTTCTCATCCTTTCAACCACACTCAAATCCACACCATGATCAACCAACTGAAATATTCCCCCCTCCTCACTCGCCACCACGATCTGTCGCCACGCCTCCTCCCCCTTCTCGATTCCGGCAAATGATATCACCGGAATCTGTCGCTGAACTGGTCGTGTGCCACCTTAGGCCTCTCCTCTTCATCCCTCATGAATTTTGGGTGGAAAGAGCCAAGTTCTGCTTGCTCACAAGGAGAAATGTGCATTTCACCCATTTTTTTTGTAGGAATATTTGAACTCATTTTTCAACTATATAAGATTTTCATTGGATTGTTATAAGGGGTCAGGAGGTGGAAAACGTGCTCTTGTCTGAGCCTAACTTTTTTAGTACTATAATTAGTACTTAGTAGTTATGACTTCATTAAGGTTTACCTATTTTTTAGGACAGTTAGTAAATTTTGGCCCTAGTACTGGATGACTCAACTTAAAAATCTTCAAAATAAAATAAAAGTTGGTATTGTAATACTAACATAAATTGGTATGGTGTTGACATGGAATAGGGTAATTGAGTAATCAAAACAAACGAAACGTAAAGAGACACAAATTTACGTGGTTCACCAACGTTGTATTGGCTATGTCTACGGACAAGAACGGAGAACATATTATATTATAATTGCGATTACATATTCCGAGTTTTGTGTCACACATGATGGGTTAGGCACAATATGACTTATAGGAACCAATAAGCAACATAGCATACCATCTAGATTACGAATTTTGTGCCCTTATTTAGCTAGCGTAAACCATATAGATTCAAGGCATACTAACAAATGACATACCCGATACTCATTTTGTGAGTTCTGCTTACCGCAAACTCGAGAGCATCGGGCTGAATCGTGAGAGCCATTTGGGGCTCGAGTGAGATCAAGAATTGAAGTGTTGGAAGTAGCCGTTGGTGTCTAAGCGGTTATAACTAATTTTGGTTTCAATAAGTTTTAGTTAGTTTTCACACTCTTGTAATCGCACACACATACATAAGCTAGATGCTTAATTGTAGAAAAACAGAGAGCACACAAATACACACGCACTTTTGATAGAGGAGCCTAACTTGTGATTAGCCATAGGCGTTTCAATTGTAGAGTGTGAGAGACTTGTTTGTGAGCTAGATCAATAAACTCATTGTACCTTCTCCGTGGACGTAGGCAAATTCATTACGAACCACGTAAGCCACCGTGTGTTTTAATTTTCTTGTTCAACATCCGTGAGTGTGTGAGAATGGAGGTGCAACCACAACAAGTGGGGCCGTCATCGTGGGAAGCGAGTTGAGCTTTCTTTGAGTGTCTTTTCTTTTTCTTGATTGGTTTCTGGGCGGATTGAGTTCGAGGTCGGGGTTGATAAGCGATCTTTGAAGAAGCACACCACCTCGTTCGAGAAATGTCTACAACCAAGTTTGAGGTGGAGAAATTCACCGGTAAAAATGATTTTGGCCTATGGAGGCTGAAGATGAAGACAATATTGATGCAACAAGGGCTATGGGATATTCTGAAGGCCAATGATGATAGCGGTGGCAGTGAAGAAAAGAAGCTCGAGCTCGATGAGAAGGAAAAGGGGAGGCTGCTGGAGATGCAGGTGCAAGGCCTACAACACCTTGATCTTGAACTTAACGGATAGGGTGCGAGAGAGGTCTCGAAGGAGGAGACTCGGTAGGTGTCCGGGCCAAATTGGAGTCCCCGTATATGACAAAGTCCCTTGCCAATCGCTCTGCACCGAAGAGAACTCGCGACCTTCAAGATTCAAGATGCAAAGAATATAGCAGATCAACTTGAAGAATTTGGGAAATGTATTGACGATCTTGAGAACATCGATGAACAAATTAAAGATGAGGACAAGGCATTGATGTTGTTAAATTCACGCCTAAGAGCTATGAGCACTTTAAGGATGCGATTGGATTTTACATGGTTTTAGAGGGTGGTTTTGTATGAATTTGAGCATATTTCGTCTATTATTAGGCGTGTTTATATCTACTTCACTATTATGTTGGTATGTTGACCATTTTGTTAAGAATGTGTAGAAAAAAGTACAAAATATGTGGATGTGCAGCGCCTTGGTTTGAGACAATATTTACTAGATATTTTGAAGCCCAATCAGCCCCTATTACATATCAATCTCTTCGTCTTCGAAAGATCTTCGCGGGGGTATCTCGAAACGCCTCAATCGAAGTTGGGTAGAAGAAGTTATGGCCGTTATACGAACATTGCTTGTCTAGAAAATCTCACCCGGCCAGGTGAATTATTACCCTATAATTGCCGGCCGGGTGGCATAATTAAGCCTGCGAGACCCCGAGAGTACCGAAGAATTCCCCCCCGGGTCGGGTGAATTTCCAAGGGATTAATTCCCCCCGGCCGGGTCCGTCATTTTGGTGTTTTTTAGAATTGAAATGCAATTTTTGAAGAGGAAATAAGAAGGAAGAATTAGGTCGATTCTAGGCATCCTCACGCCGTGAAACACACAACCCATCTCTCTCAAGCACTCTTGGAAGAAGATTGAAGATTCAAGCTCCAATTCCTCCGCCAATTGTACTCCGTATCATGTTTTCCATTGTTTTCTTCATTGACTTGTTTTCTTCCATGAATATGAGTAGCGAAACATCTTTTATGTAGAATTCTTGGTGAAGATGCATTGATTTATAGTTTTAATCAATTGACTTGTTTATCTTGGTCTGCAATTGTTTGAATTATTCTTGTGCTTTTCCCTAACAATTGTTGATCACCAATTGGAGTGTAGGGTTTCTTAAAATAATCGGGAGATGAAATATTTAACCTTGAAAGAAGAATAATTCACACCTTAGTTCAATAAAATTCGGGAGAGTTGAGGTTTTGAGTGGGATCTTTAATCTAATCGAACTATTAGGAGTTAGGTGTAAGAATTAGATGTGGGATACGATATGCTGCTAACTGTACATTAGCTCTGATAACCATGTACACTTGCAGGTATTATTTTAAGGTAAATAAGAAGTTGGTCGCGTGCTTCTTGGGAGGGATCCAAGAACACCTTTGAGGAAGTCCTTTCAGCCTTAAGTTGAAGGATTCGCAGAGATCTACACCAAGCAAAGTGATCCAGGTGTTGAGAACTATACCTCGAGAACAATGAAAAGAAGGAGGCGAAGAAGTTTCGAGAAAAAACTCATGTAAGAGAAGAATGAAGGTGAGAAGAGCAAGAGTTGTCATTCTTTTGTAAAAAACCGGGCCATACGAAGGAAGGCTTGTTTGCTTGGAAAAGAAAGCAAGAGCAAGAGAATGGTGAGTGTCTGTGGGGCAGCGGATTTGGCTCGAAGTAGAAGGCTCATGAATCTGCTTGAATGTATGCATTACGGAGCTGCCGATGAAGAATCATGGATCATGGACTACGGGTGGCACCTATCTGTTCTCACAAGGCTTGTGTAACGCCCCGCTTTGCAAAACCACAATTTTCGGGTTATGAAATTTTTGCATTAAATGCATAAATCTTCATGATATGTGAATTAATTGATGAGTGATTAATTGCGTAGGTATCTATGTGACCTAATTGCGTATGGGATTTTGATTAGTTGAATAGTCAACTTGTTGAAATGTTGGCCATTGGCTATTAAATAGTCAAAGATGTGGAAAAATGATGTGGCGTTGAAAGAGTCGATACGTTGAGAAAATGGAGTGGAAGTGAAGAGTTGATTGATTGGAATATGTGAATATTTGATGCGGAGTAATATAATTGTGGGGAATTATTTTCCTAAGGGATGAGTGAGAATTAAATAGGAGCATTAATTAAATCATGTGGAATTTTCGGGCATTATAATATTTGGAGAAAGAAATCCTATTTTTTCTTGGATTTAATTATTTGTTTGGGATAATTATCAGAATTAAATCGAAAGTCCAGTGCTACATAATTCTACATGGAATTTTGAACTCCACTTTGATTTTATCCATGAGATTTTCGAAAATCTCATAGTTTGGAGAAAGAGAGAATTATTTTTATTATTTGATCTCTTATTTTATTACACTCCCAGGAATAAATATAAATATGCTAAAATATCCCGCTACATATCTTGCCCGAATCTAAGAAGATATTGCATATCACAATTGAATTAAGTTTAGATTTATTCCTTTTGAAGATTGGAAAATCACGCCACTTTTCCTACTAAAATGGGGAGTATTTTATTTATTCTTGCTCAAGTGATATATTATTCTACTCCGTGAAATATTTGAATTAAATCATAGGCTAAATTAATAGCTGCCCTAGATTTTGAAAATTCTCTCCCCCAACCACCTCCAATTTTATTTTATACTTGACAAATCTTCCCAAATCTCTAATTATTTAATTAAGGGATATTATTATTTGTGACTGTTTATAAATAGGAAGAAAACCGCAACCACTAGAGATCACAAAACCATTTTGTACTCTCCCCAATATTTTGAAAATCTTCAGGAGTGTCCAGAATAACAAGAGAGGATCGGGATCAGCGGGCGATCGAGGATCCGTCGGCCCATTTAGGGCACATGAGAATGAATCTGGAGAGATCGCGACTCATCATCGCGACAACCACGGCCTCAACGCCCAGACTTCCTCCCCACGAAGCTAGAGCGTTCGCGTTGGAGGCGAGAAGAAGCGAAGAAAGAAGAGAGCAAGATGAACGAGAAAGGGGAATTTGACGAGGTATGGGCGAAATTCTCAACACCTTGTTGTTGTGTTGTTTGATACGGGCGCGTCGCACTCGTTTATATGAACTATGTGTGCACCTTTGAGCTTGCACAGCTAGCGAATACGAGCGTAGAATGATGGTGTCCTCACCAGTAGGAGGAATGATAGAAATACTCTAAGAACGTCTTTCTAATGTAGAAATTGTTATGGGAGAACTTAAGATAGTGGCTCACGACTTGCGAGTCATAAAAATGGAGGATATCGATATAATCTCGGGAATGAATTTGGTTGACAACGAACTGCGGCGATTCGTTGTAAGGGAGAGGCAGATATCTCTACAAGCTCACGGGAAGAGAATCCGCGTATACCACGGGTCGCGATGAGCCGGAAACTGACCATCATATCCGGCTTTAGAGCGTTTTGCAATGATGAAAAAGGCGGAAGCTTGCCTATCTTGTCTATTTCCATGGAGAGGGAGAAAGAACGAGGAGAGGATGGAAGATGTTCTTCATTGTGAAAGAATTTTCCGACGTTTTCTAGAAGTGTTGGACCACACCGCCAGATAGGCAATTGGGTTCACGTTGACCTGAAGTAGGAATTTGCACCGTATCCAAGGCAGTATAGAATGGCGCGAAGGGTTGGAGGAGTTAAAGATACGACTCCGAGGAGCTTATGGACTTAGGTTTCGTGGAGCAGTGTACCGTGTAGAGTGCACAGTCTTCGTAAAGAAGAAGGACGGATCGATGAGGATGTGCATCGACTATAGAGTTGAACAAGTTGACTCCTAAGAACAAAGATTATCACTTGCACAGGATAGATGACTTGTTTGATCAATTTCGAGAGCGGGAGTCTTTTCAAAGATGGACTTGAGATCGGATATCACCTGATTACGAGTTAGAAGGGAGGATATACCCAGAAGGCGCTTTTAAATGCGAGATATGGACACTATGAGTTCATTGTGATGCCGTTTGGCCTAACGAATGCCCCGGCGGTGTTTCATGGACTTGATGAATCAGTGTTCCATCATTATTTGGATAAATTTGTTTTAGTCTTCATCGATGACGTCTTGAGTACACTCGAAACCGAAGAGGAGCATGAGGAGAACCTACGAATCACGTTGGAAACGTTAAGGACCGAGAAGTTGTATGCAAAATTTAGCAAGTGTGAATTACGGCTAAAGGAAGTGAATTTTCTTAGACACATTGTGTCGGCGAAGGAATCCAGAGGTGGACCCGCAAAGTTGAAGCTAGTGCAACAATGAAGTCGCCTTCAACACCAAACGAAGTCGGAGTTTCCTAGGATTAGCGGGGATACTACGAAGATTCATTGAAGGATTCTCCAAGATAGTGAGACCAATGACGCGGCTTGACTCGAAAGTCAAAGTAGATTGGACCCAGTGTGGAAACAAGCTTTCAACTCCAGAGGAAAAGTTGACAAGCTGCGCCCAGAGTGTTAGGCTGTGCTGAATGCGGAGTGAATTACGTAAGTACGCCGTGCTTCAAAGGTTGGATTAGGATGCGTTTTGATACGAAAATAATAAAGTGATTGCACATGCGTCGCGGCAATTAAGACCACACGAGTTGAATTGCAGACGCACGATTTGGAGTTAGCGGCGGTGGTACATGCCTAAAGATTTGGAGGCATCATCTCTGCGGAATTGTGAGATGTGAAATCTTTACGGACCACAAAAGAGCAAAATATTTCTTCGAGCGAGAAAGACTTGAATATGCGACGAAGATGAAACCGAACTAGTGAAGGACTACGATTGTGGTGTTAACTACCACCCCGACCAAAGCAAATGTAGTGGACGGTCTGCTTTGAGCGCGGAGATCATTCGCAAATAGCTACTTTCCCAACGGAAGAGGAGAGCTTGATACGAGAGTTTAGCAAAATCGATTAGAAGTGATAAGAGCACGAGGCAGGTGGAAGGGAGAATTGCCACTTTGGTGGTTAAACCGAATCTGAAAACAAGAATCGTTGCGGCGCAACAAACAAAGATGCGCGGAACTAGAGAAATCAGGAGTTGAAGTAAGAACCGGAATTGAATCCGAGGAAAATTTAGTGAAGTCGACAACGCCTCACCTTTGAAGGAAGGTTGTGTGTACCGAACAATGAGGAACTTAGACGAGATTTTGAGTGAAGCTCACGAAACTCTATACTGCTTGCTCACCACGGAAGCACGAAGATGTACCAAAACTTGAAAAGTCCTTTTGGTGGAATGGCATGAAGAGAGATATCGCGGCTTTTTGTGGAACGTTCACTTGCTTCACTTAGCAGCGAGGTGAAGGCATTACATCAACGGCCGCATGGAAAATTACAATAGCTTTGGAGATACCCGAGTGGAAATGGGAGCATATCGCCATGGATTTTGTGACGGCGCACGGAGCCACAAGTGGGAATCATGATTTGGGTGATTATGAACCCGACTTATAAGAGTGTGTGCATTTCATCTGGAATTAGGTGACTCATGGATCGAACTGACTGGCTCGTATCTACATAAAGGAGATTGTGCGATTGCACGGAGTTCCCGATGACAATTACGTCGATCATGACCCGAAGTTCACGTCGAAATTTTGGATTAGTCTGCAATGCCGAGTTAGAGCCTTGGCTGAATTTGACACGGCATTTCACACTTAATCTGATGGGCAATCTGAGAGGACGATCCAAACTCTCGAGGATATGTTGAGAAGCGCGTCTCGATCGCGGTGGAAGTTGGGAGGCCGTACCCCTACGCCAGTGAACTCGTACAATAACAGCTTCCAAGCAACAATCAACATGAGCGCCTTATGAAGCACTTATATGGAAAGAAAATGTAGATCGCCGCTCTTGGGATGAGATTGGCGAAGCGGCAGATTGCTAGAACCGATGCGATCGAGGAAATGATTGAAGTCGATCGTGACAAAATTCGTCTTTAGAATAAAGGAAGCTCGGGGTGACAAAAGTCATACGCTGGCGATAGGCAATTTCCGACCTGTTCCAAGCCGGTGATAAAGTCTTTCTCAAAAGTGTCCCGGTCGAAAGGAATAACACGTTTTGGTGTGAGAAAAGTGAAACCACGTTTTATCGGGCACTACGAGAATTCGAAGGAATAGGACCATGCTTTATCGATTGAGCGCTACCGCCAAGTCTTGGAAACGTGCACAACGTCTTTCACGTATCCTTCGGTTGCGAAAATATGTGTTCGATCCAGAAACGCGTGATTCACTACGAAGAAGTCGCGTTGAATTCAGAGCTTGAGCTATGAAGAGAGACCCTGAATGATCTTGGACCGGAAGGTTCGAATTTGAAAATAAATCCATTGCTAGCGTGAAAGTGCTATGGAGGAACCCACGATTATGAAGAAGCCACATGGGAGCTTGAGGACAGATGAAGGAACTATACCCGGAACTTTTTCCATGGTACCAAAATTTCGGAACGAAATTTCTTTTAAGAAATTAATTGGAGATATAGCAGCCTTTTGCAAACTACAATTTTCGGGTTTTGGAATTTTTGCATTAAATGCCTTAAATGCTATGATATGAATTAATTGATGAGTGATTAATTGCATAGTGTCTATGTGACCCTAATTACGTATGGGATTTTTGATTGGGTCAAATAGTCAACTTATTGAAATGTTAGAAAAGGCATCAAATAGTCAAAGATGTGGAAAAATGATGTGGCGTTGAAGATCAATACGTTGAGAAAATGGAGTGGAAGTGAAGAGTTGATTGATTGGAATATGTGAATATTTGATGCGAATAATATAATTGTGGAGAATTTATTTTTCCTAAAGGATAGTGAAATTAAATAGGAGCATTAATTAAATCGCGTGTGGAATTTTCGGCCATTATAATATTTGGAGAAAGAAATCCTATTTTTTTTTTCTTGGATTTAATTATTTGTTTGGGATAATTATCAAATTAAATCCAAAAGTCCAATTACTCTATAATTCCTACATGGAATTTTCGAACTCCGCTGATTTTATCCATGAGATTTTCGAAAATCTCATAGTTTGGAGAAAGAAATTATTTTATTATTGATCTCTTATTTATTCTCTCCATGAATAAATATAAATATGCTAAAATATCCCACCATATCTTGCCAAATCTAAGAGAATCTATTGTATCCTAATTGAATTAGGATTTGAATTTATTCTTTTGAAGATTGGAAAATCACGCCCTTTTCCTACTAAAATGGGGAGTATTTTATTTATTCTTGCTCACAAGTGATATATTATTCTACTCACAAAGTGAAATATTTGAATTAAATCATAGGCTAAATTAATAACTTAGATTTGAAAATTCTCTCTAACCACCTCAGGAATTTTCGGCCCCTATGACTGACAAATCTTCCCAAATCTCTAATTATTTAATTAAGGGATATTATTATTTGTGACTCTATAAATGGGAGAGAAACCTAACCACTAGAGATCACAAAACCAAAGCCCCTCTCCCCAATATTTTGAAAATCTTCTCCCATCTCTCCCATATTTTCTTGAGTTTCTTACAAGATTTCTTCATCAATTGAGAGGAATTCAAGTGAAATTCAAGAGATTATTGAAGAATCAAGACTAGTCCTTGTTTTGTACGTTTGTTCTTTTGGAAAAGAGTACTTTAAATATTGATCTTCTCTTCTTCTACCGATCAATCGGTGTTCTCATTTCCACATGCATTTAGATTGAGTGAAGGGGAATTAAATTGATGAATTTTGGGATATATGTGTGCAAGTGTGTGTGTGCGAGACCGTGTGTGTGTGTGTGCACGCCTCGGTCGGCGTGCACAAGTGTGGTGTTGTGTGCGTATGTTGTGTGTGTGGAACACTCATGCGTGACACGATTGAATGGTGAAATTGGAGTTGTTATTTGAATAAAAATGATATGCTAATCATACTTTGAGATGATTTTGTTTGATGATTTGAAAATAATGATGGGAAAAAAGGGAAATATGGGGAAAAACATGCACATATTTTAAAATCAATGATTGAAACTAGATTTGTGATACGCCTAATTAGAAGGTATTGCTTAACTCTCAGCGTGATAAACGAGGAGAAGAGAATACTTGCAGAGATAATGACAGTGGGCTTCTCTTTTAAAAATAAGGACATTGTCCTAAGCGATATTGATGAGAATGAGATATATTGTTATCATGCCTTGATTTGTTTTATCCGTGCCTATCCCTCGTGGCTATGCCACTATTGATTTAATCGATTCGGATCCTTGTAGAGCCGCAAACTCTACTTGGGTTAGTGTACACACCCGATGTTGGAAGGCTAGTAGTCGTGCGGGTTGGCGGTCTAGTGACCTGGATTCTTGGCCGCATTCGCTTGTCATGTCGAATGAGGATATGGTAAACGTCTATGAGAAAAATGGTTGCGCGACCGTGATATTTGAGAAAGAAGATATTTTGGGTACCTCGGGTCTTTCTAAAGTTAAAACCTAGATGGACACTTGAAAATGGCATGATGATAATAACTATATTTGTGATAAAAGCCCATTTTTCGGCAATGAGCCCATTGAGTATGTTTATTCAGTACTCGGCCACCACGCCTCATTTTCCTTATGCGAGGTTGAGTGAGTGGCGACGGGCGGCGGTGTTGAGTAGAGAATAATAAGATGATGCGGTGGTACTTAAGGTGTCGTTGTGTCACCATACATACCACCATGCTGCGAGTATTCCATTATTTTTAGTAAAACTTATGATCTTTGGTTGGGATAAATACTTTTGTTTTAGTGGGGTATGTTTTGGAATATGAGCAGTTAAGAAATATTCTTTTTGAAGAACTTGGTTAAGCTTTTATTTCAATAAATCTTTGATGATTCATACTAGGCATTATTCTTCTCTACTTAGTTGTACCTTAAATGCTTTGGTCAAAATCCATAAGTAAATCTGCTTATGATTCTTTGATCATTTAAGTACCTAAGTTATGACGCATTTTTTATACCTAAATGGGCGGGTCGTTACGGTTAGTATCAGTACTCAGTTAACCGCTCACAGTTTGAGGTCTTGTTGTAATAAAATTTGAAAGTTGTATAAATTGATTAATGGATAATGTTGAGGAGCTAAACATAGCAGTATAAAGCTCGACCGCGATGAAAGAGGTAACAAGTATCTCTTCAATATTGATTTGAATTATGAAATATTGGAAGTGATGCGAAAGGGAGATTGTTGATATATATTTGGAAATTGTGATGATTATGCATGCATATGAAAATTCAGAAATGTGATTATGCAAAATAAATGTTGTTATGCAAGTGATTATATGTTGGGGCCCCATTATAGGTTAGATAATAAAACTCTATGACAATTCTATGTGATTGTGATTTGCGTGATATGTGATGAGCGACATCTATGAGAATGAACTTGAGAGCCGCTGTATACATAGTTGTAAGTCGTGTCGCGAATGAAAATTTTGTGATAATATCGAACTTGAGGCACCAAATGCAGAATACGAGGCGACGGCAGGGAACGGAATTGCGAGCGTTGAAATGCGAAAATATATATATACATATACACACCTTTTGGCACGGAAAAGAAATTCCGATTTATTTCATGATATGATATTTACGCCTTTCTATTAGTTCGTAGCATTACATATATATATATATCCATCGTACTCTCGGCATCGGTTGAAATCTTATATACTATTAATATTTTCTTCGATCACTTGTTCGATCTTTGAGATTTCTTTTGTAGATGCCCCCAATCATTATTACGCACCGATGCGCGATCGTTACGAAAGAACAAGGTTTTCCTGTCAGAAACCTACGAGAGTTTTGAGTGGGATGGAAAGTCTTTTCTCTAACCTACGTCACCGAGATTCTCTACAGTCATTGGATGGTGCATCACAGCGTGTGGAGGAGTTACCCATCACGCAGGGATCGAGGATTGATCCACACTGCGCGGAGTCCTTGGAGCGAATGGGGCCCTACCCGAGCTACTTTGCATGCATCGTGGTTCAGTCCGCTTCAGTATAAGCACCGGCGATACTGTCGGCTTGATTAGTGCTACTCCCAACTATGGCGAGCTACCGGGGATGGGCCGCCGCTTAGTCCCCGACGCACAAGTATCGCCCAGGTGGCTTCGCCGATGGAGGTATCGTCGCGATAAGGGCACGTCTTGATCGTGTCCCTAACTGACCAAGGCTTAAGGCTAATGTGGCTCATCCTTTGGTTATCCTGAAATGTGGAGGACATCGTGCGTGCTGCCCTTGCCCGGATGTTGGTGAATATGGCGAGAATGAGGGACAGGACAGGAAAGGACCTTTCTTTGGAGATGGTTAAAGGGAATGATGACTGAGGAAGACATGAGCGATATCGACTAAGAGTGATAGTCGTGTGATATTTGTTTTGCTTCCCCATGTTTTTGGATTGATCGTTGATTCTCTACCTTATGTTTTTCTTTACTTTTTATTCTCTTGCTTTTGATACTAAGACCTCTTTTGAAATGACGTTTATTGATTAATATGCCGTAGAGGAGATATTTATTTTGATTGATAGTTGCCTTTCGTACATGGTACAAATTATCTATCACTATGCCATCACATCATTGCCTCTTTACCGTAACACCATTTTTTAGATACACTTATGACGCCACGTACTCGCCACTTAAAAAAGTTGTACGACTCTTGCCCAAGTGCGATTACTTTGATGATAGAGAACGATGATCTTTTGATTGACCTTGATGCAATGATTTTTTGTAATCATGATTGATCTTGCTTTCGTGCAATCCGTCTACGTGATGAACTTATGATATCTTGTGCTTGGCCATATACTCTAAAACAAATTGACCCGTGAACCTTGATATTCAACTATGCAGCATATTGTGTTGGAATGTGGAAATAATTCTTGTGTTGATAGATCGAATGCCGCAAGACGCCAAGCGTCCTTGAGCACCTCCACCTTCAAGTGAGGAGAGTGTGACGCAGTCGATTCCGACACCACCGCCTCCCCACCCCCGGTTAATAGGGAAGTAGTGAAGCTGTTCTTGGAACAGGAAACCGCCGTGTTCGATGGACTTGGAGAACCGGCCCAACCCGAATCTTGGATCCGCGATAGAGCGTATCTTGCCATCAGGATGCAATGATAGGGAACGGATGAGTTCGTGACCCATCAACTAACGAAATGACATTTTGGTGGGATACAAGAATAAAGACCTTGACACAAGGCCCAGTCGACTGATGACGTGGGACGATTTCAAGACCCAGAAATTATCCCCAACAGAGTATGTCTTGAAAAGCTCTGGAAGCGAAGGCATCAAGTTCAACAATCGACTCAGGACGCATGACGGTGGCAGTGTATGATCGGCGCTCCATGACATGACCCGTACGCCTGATCAAGGCGACACGGACGAGAAGGCTGTCGGACGAGTTCCGCGAGGGACTGAGTCCGAGATAAAGATGTCGTTGGCCGGTCGAGGAGACTCGCATACGCTAAAGCTTTGGCACTCACGTTGGATATTGAGCGGCAATGCACAAGTAGAAAGCTAAGGAGATTGCAACTTCGTCGTTACCCCCACCGCACTACTCCGAGAGAGAAACGGAAGTGGGATGAGCATAGAAATTCGCACGATGGAAAGCGACACCCGGTCGAGAATCGGCATCGATCCCCGGCACGGAGGAGGGCGGCCATACGTCTAGCCGAGGAGAGGGAGACTGCAGGCCCTAGGGCTTACAATGCGATGTGTGCTCTAAGTATCATTTCGGAGAATGCCGATACCCGAACGTGATCAAGTGCTACACTTGTGGAAACGGTCACTTTCGGGAGTGTCCGAATAACGAGATGGGATCGGGCGAGAACGATCGGGGATCCGTCAGCCCGGCTAGGGCACACCAGAATGAATACGGAGGAATCATGACTCATCATCGCGACAACCACAACCTCACGCCCCCAGACTTCTCCCCCGAAGCTAGAGCGTTCGCGTTGGAGCGACAGAAGAAAGAGCAAGATGAACGCGAGAAGGGAATTTGACGGTATCATTGAAATTCTCCAGCACCTGATGTTGTGTTGTTTGATACGAGGGCGCGTCGCACTCGTTTATATGCGAACTATGTGTGCATACTTTGAGCTTACTGCTACGGAATACGAGGCGTAGAATGATGGTGTCTCACGGTAGGAGGAATATTAGAAATATCAGAACGTGCTCTAATGTAGAAATTGTTATGGGAGAACTTAAGATAGTGGCTCACGACTTGCGAGTCATAAATGGAGGATATCGATATAATCTTGGGAATGGACTGGTTGACAACGAACTTTGCGACGGTCGTTGTAAGGAGAGAGCGAGATATCTCTACAAGCTCACGGGAAAGCCACCATATACCACGGAATAGCGATGAGCCGCGAACAGCCATCATATCCGCGCTTCGAGAGCGTGCAATGATGAAAAAGGGCCAGAAGCTGCCTATCTTGTCTACCTCCATGGAGAGGAGAAGGAACGAGGGAGATAATGGAAGATGTTCTTCATTTGTGAAAGAATTTCCCGACGTTTTCCAGTGTTACTGGACCACACTTGATAAACGGTGGAGTTCACGATTGACCTCGGAAATAAGGCTGCACCCGTATCAAGGCTTACCGTATAGAATGGCGCAGGAGTTGGAGGTTAAGATCTGGCTCCAGGAGCTTATGGACTTAGGTTTCATTAGACACAATTAATACCGCCATGGGAGTGCACAGAGTACTTTTAAATGAAAAATCGATGAGGATGTGTCGACTATAGAGTTGAACAAGTTGACTCTTAAGAACAAGTATCCCTTTGCCAAGGATAGATGACTTGTTTGATCAACCGAGGAAGAGCGAGTCTTTTCAAAGATGGACTTGAGAGTGGGATATCACAGTACGAGTTCGAAGGGAGGATATACAGAAAGCTGCTTTTAAATCACGAGATATGGACACTATGAGTTCGTTGTGATGTCGTTTGGCCTAACGAATGCCCAAGCGGTGTTCATGGACTTGATGAATCGAGTGTTCCATCCGTATTTGGATAAATTCGTTTAGTCTTCATCGATGACGTGTTTAGTACACTCGAAAGAACGAAGAGGAGCATGGGGAGAACCTACGAATCACGTTGGAAACGTTAAGGACCGAGAAGTTGTAAGCAAAATTTAGCAAGTGTGGTCTGGCTAAAGGAAGTGAATTTTCTTGGACACATTGTGTCGCGGAAGGAATCCGAGTGGACCGCCAAAGTTGAAGCCGTCTCGCAGCAAATGGAAATCGCCTTGACACAAACGAAATTCGGAGTTTCTAGGATTGGCGGGATACTACAGGATTATTGAAGATTCTCAAGATCCCTAAAGATTTGGAGGCATCATCTCTACGCACGATTTGGACCACGAAAGCTTAAAATATTTCTTCGAGCAGAAAGACTTGAATATGCGACAACGAAGATGGCTCGAACTAGTGAAGGACTACGATTGTGGTATTAACTACCACCCCACGAGTTTAGCAAAATGCGATTAGAAGTGATAAAGAGGACGAGGCAGTGGAAGGGAGGAATTGCCACTTTGGTGGATTTAAACCCGAGATCTGGCGAGAATCGTTGGTAGCAACGAATGGATGCGGAGTAGAGGAAATCCGAGTTGAAGTAAGAGCTTAGGTGAATCCGGAAAATTTAGTGAGGAGTTCGACAACGCCCTCACCTTTGAAGGAAGGTTGTGCGTACCGAACAATGAGGAACTTAGAACGAGATTTTGAGTGAAGCTCACGAAACTCCATACTGCTTTCGCCTGGAAGCACGAAGATGTGCAGACTTGAAAAAGTCCTTTTGGTGGAATGGCATGAAGAGATATCGCGGCTTTTGTGGAACGTTGCTTAGCACGCCAGCAATTGAAGGCATTACATCAACGACCGCATGGAAAATTACAACCCTTTGGAATGCCGAGTGGAAATGGGAGCATATCGCCATGGATTTTGTGACAAACGCCAAAGACCACCAAGTGGGAATACCGCGATTTGGGTGATTATAGACCGAAACACCAAGAGTCGCATTTAAATGCGATTAGGTGACTAAATGAGATCCCGAGCAAGGCGGCTCGTATCTACATAAAGAGAGATTGTGCGATTACTGCGGAGTTCCGATGACAATTACGTCCGTCGTGACCAGAGTTCACATCGAAATTTGGATGAGCGTACAGCGCGAGTTGGGAGCCTTATTGAGATTCCCGGCCACGGCATTTACGCAATCTGATAAGCTGATCGAGAGGACGATCAAACTCTCGAGGATATGTTGAGAGGCATATGCTCGATCGCCGAGTGGAAGTTGGGAGACCCGTGCCTCGCTAGTGAATTCTTTAATACTTGACTTCAATGACAATCGGCAATGGCGCTTATGAAGCACTATATGGAAAGAAAATGTAGATGTACGCTCTCTTGGGATGAAGTTGGCGGCGGCGAGTCTTAGGACGATCTTTTGATCGAGAAATGATTGAAGTCGTCTGACAAATTCGTGCTAAGAAGTAAAGCTCGGAATGAGACGAAGTGTGCGGCGGCGTCCGACGAACCCGACCTACAATTCCAAGCCCGGTGATAAAGTCTTTCTCAAAGTGTCCACAGTCCGAAAGGATATACGTTTTGGTGAAAGGAAAGAGTGAAACCACGTTTTATGGACACTACAAAATTCTAGAAGGAATAGGACCGGTAGCTTTATCGATTGGCCCATTCTGTGAAATCTTGAAGCGTCACGCCACGTGCTCCAGCGATTCTCGAAAATATGTGTTAAGTCAGAAACCGCATTGATTATTCTAATCGTGATTGGTCCGACTTGAGCTATGAAGAGAGACCACAAATGATCTTGGACGGAAGGTTGAAATTTGAAAATAAATCCATTCTTAGCGTGAAAGTCTTTATGGAAGGAACCCGCGATTATGAAGAAGCCACATGGGAGCTTTGAGGACAAGATGAAGGAACTATACCGGAACTTTTTCCATGAGGTACCAAAATTTCGGAATTTGAAATTTCTTTTAAGTGAATTAGATATAACGCCCCACTTTAGAGCACTGTTTTGGGTTTGGAATTTTGCATTAAATGCATAAATGCTATGATATGTGAATTAATTGATGAGTGATTAAATGCATGGATGTCTATGTGACCTAATTACGTATGGGATTTTTGATTGAGTTGAATAAACTTGTTGAAATGTTGGCTGATGGCTATTAAATAGTCGAAAGATGTGGAAAATGATGTGGTAGTTGAAAGATCATACGTTGAGAAAATGGAGTGGAAGTGAAGAGTTGATTGATTGGAATATGTGAATATTTGATGCGGAGTAATATAATTGTGGAGAATATTTTCCTAAGGGATGAGTGAGAATTAAATGAACATTAATTAAATCATGTGGAATTACCGGCCATTATAATATTTGGAGAAAGAAATCCTATTTTTTCTTCTTGGATTTAATTATTTGTTTGGGATAATTATCCAAATTAAATCCAAAGTCCAATTACTCTATAATTCCTACATGGAATTTTTGAACTCCACTTTGATTTTATCCATGAGATTTTCGAAAATCTCATAGTTTGGAGAAAGAGAATTATTTTATTATTTGATCTCTTATTTATTCTACTCCATGAATAAATATAAATATGCTAAAATATCCCCACCATATCTTGCCAAATCTAAGAATGTGCATATCTAATTGAATTAGGATTTGAATTTATTCCTTTTGAAGATTGGAAAATCGCCCTTTTTACTAAAATGGGGAGTATTTTATTTGTGCTGGCTCCGTGATATATTGTTCTACTCATGAAATATTTGAATTAAATCATAGGCTAGTATAGCCTAGATTTGAAAATTCTCTCTAACCACTCCCAATTTTCGGCCCCTATAATGACAAATCTTCCCAAAATCTCTAATTATTTAATTAAGGGATATTATTGTGTGGAAATACATAAAATAGGAGAGAAACCCCAATACTGAGATCACAAAACTGAGCCCACTCCTCCCCTGATATTTCGAAAATCTTATACGCTCTCTCCATATTTTCTTCAGTTTTCTTCAGATTTCTTCATCAATTGAGAGGAATTCAAGTGAAATTCGAGAGATTATTGAGAATCACAAGACTAATTCCTTGTTTCTACCGTTCGTTAACTTGGAAAAGGTACTTTAAATATTGATCTTCTCTTCTTCTGCGATCAATCGGTGTTCTTGTTTCTATGCATATAGATTGAGTGAAGGGAAATGTCAGTGGTGGGGATATATGTGTGCAAGTGTGTGTGTGCGAGGCCGTGTGTGTGTGTGTGTGCATACCGGTCGCGTGCGTGTAGTGTTCGTGTGCGTGTGTTGTGTGTGGAACACTGTAAACTGCACGATTTAATGGTGGGTGGGTTGTTATTTGAATAAAATGATATGCTAATCATACTTTGATTTTGTTTTGATGATTTAGAAAGTAATCGATGGGAAAAAAGGAAATATGGGAAAAACATGCATATTTTGAAATCGATGATTGAAACTGATTTGTGATACGCCTAATTGAAAGGTGATACTTAACTCTCGGCGTGATAACGAGAGAAGAGAATACTTGCGAGATAGCCGACGAGGTGGGCTTTCTTTTAAAATAAGGACATTGTCCTAAACTGATAAATGAAGGAATGAGATATGTGTTATCATGCCTTGATTTGTTTTGTGGTGCTATCCCTCGTGGTACATGCCCTTATTGATTTAATCGAAATTTCGGATCCTTTGTAGAGGGCGCAAACTCCTTGGGTTAGTGTACACCAATGTTAGACCGTGAGTCAGCGTACGGGTTGGCCGGTCTAGTGACTGGATTGCGCGCATTCCTTGTCATGTAGAATGAGGATATGGTAAACGTTTATGAGAAAAATGGTTTGCGCGACCGTGATATTTGAGAAAGAAGATATTTTGGTGCCTCGGGTCTTTCTAAAGTTAAAACCCCGATGGACACTTGAAAATGGCATGATGATAATAACTATATTTGTGATAAAAGCTGTACTGACAATGAGCCCATTGAGTATATTTATCGTACTCGAGCACTAAATGTGTTTTCCTTATGTGCGAAGTTGAGTGGTGGCAGTGGGCGCGTTGTTGAGTAGAGAATAATAAGATGATCTGTTGGTACTTAAGGTGTCGTTGTGTCCTCATACATAGCCTCACTTCTTTCTTAGTGGCTTTCACTATTTTTATAAAAACTTATGATCTTTGGTTGGGATAAATACTTTTGGCTTTACATTGGGTATGTTTTGGAATATGAGCAGGTTAGAAATATTCTTTTTGAAGAACTTGACTAAGCTTTTGATAAATCTTTGATGTGATTCCTTTGCTAAGGCATTATTCTTCCTACTTAGTTGTACCTTAAATGCTTTGGTCAAATCCCTTTTAAATGAAACCATAACTTTATGATTCTTTGATCGTTTAAGTCTCACCAGTTGTGACGCCGCATTTATTATACACCCTAAATGGGCGGAATTAGATTTACAACTTAGTTCGAAATTGGAAATTCTCGGGAATTGAGTAATGTTCGGCAATGATCGGATATGTGAAGTCAAAGGAATTGGTGAAATCAAGGCTAACGTCTTGGATAGCGGCATCGAGGTGCGACGAAGTCAAATTCATACCAAAGATTAGAGAAACCTCATTTCTCTTGGAGTTATGGAGTCTAAGGGATATAGATTTGAATCGGCAAATGGAATTTTGAAAGTCACCAAAGGCTCTAGGATGCATTATGGAGGCCAAAGAGAAGAAATGCTTGTACTATCGATAGGTGACTTAGGTGATTAGAGTAAGTTAATCTCTCGATCGAAAAGTATGGATGCTTGGCATAAATTTGGGCCATGTTGGAGAAAAGGGCATCAGAAAGTTGGCAAGGCAAGGTGTGATCAAGGTAAGCATGGAAGGAATCTCCAACGAAGTTGTGAGCCATGCATTTTGGGAAAGCTGAAAAGTTGCCTTACACGACTAAACACACCTCGAGGATGCTCGATTTGTGTATGCTTTGCGGTGATCTGCAGGGGCCTTCTCAAGTGGAATCCGTAGGTGGAGGTAAATATTTCATCTACATAATAGATGATTATTCTAGAAAGGTTTGGGTTTATATATTGAAAGATAAATCTCAAGCTTTTGTGAAGTTTCAAAATTGGCGTACTAGATATGAAAATGAAAGGGAATGGATCTAAATGTTTGAGAGCAGAGCAACGGGATGGAATTCTTGTGCTGAATTTGAGGGTTTTGCAAAGGCTAAGGTATTAAAAGGCATAGGACACTCCCCAGAAATCCCCAACAAACTGGGGTTACGAGAAGATGAACCGAACTCTTTAGAGAGGGTGAGGTGTATCTTTGTTTTAAATGCAGTTTGCCTAAGAGGTTTTGGGCCGAGGCCATAATTGCTGGCTGCGGTGTTGAGTAAACAAGTGTCCCTCATCTGTAATGTCGAGATGAAACTCGAATGTACAAGGTGGTATGGGAGCATCAATGACTATTCCATTAGAAGCTTTAGGTTTGTCTTCATGTCACTTGACATAAAGCAAAAGTAAGGTAGAGGCAGGCAGAGAAGTGTGTTATGCTTAGGTATCGAGATGGTGTGAAGGCATGGGCTCACGGAGCCTAGAGAAGGGTGATCAAAGATTGTTGTGAGCAGAGATGTAGTTTTTAATGAGGGAAGAAATGTCATTCAAAGGGAGCAAGTTTCGTCTGGCTTGATGAATTGATATATACGAGAATTTTGAATTAGGGGAGAGCTCCGGTCGGATGTTGATGAAGACTCTTAGGTCATGGATAGTGTAGATGAAGGTGGAGCTACTGAGCATCATCACCTCACCCAAAGATGATCAACAAACAGCGTGAGAGCATCGAGAAACCAAGAAGGGATGTCGGGGCTCTCATGATTTGACTATGACATGAGTTTCTTTGCACAGTGTGTAGCTGAGGTGCTATTGTTTGCAGAGCCATCAACATATGAAGAGGCCATTAAGTGCAAAGAGAGTCAGAAGTGGATCAAGTCTATGAGGAAGAAATAGAATCTTTATTGAAAAATGGTACTTGGATCATGGTGGATAATCTAGGAACTCAGAAGCTGATCGTGAAGTGGATATTCAAGAAAAAGGTAGAAGTGGCGAAGTTGAAAGCATAAGATTCAAAGCCAGGCTAGTTGCTAGAGGATTCGCACGAGTAGAAGGGGTTGATTATACAAGGTTTTCTCTGTGGTGAAACACTTTATCGAATTTTATTGGCCTTAGTTTTCTTTTTGATTGGGAGCCATCAACTTGATGTCAAGGTCATTTCTTCATGGAGACCTAGAAACTTATATATAGGTACGCCTAAGGGTTTTAAGAAGCCGGGGAAGAAAGGTTTGCATATTGAAGAAGAGTCTATATGGTCTCCAGAGTAGTAGGCAGTGGAATAAGAAGTTCCTGAGAATATAATAACAATGGGATTTGGGGAGATCTGATTTTGATAGTTGTGTCTATCTCAGAAGGAGAGATGGAAAGATTGTTGCTTATCTGCTTTTGTATGTCGATGATATCTTGTGGAGGTCCGGACAGAGAGAGTTACAATCAGTTAAGGAGAATCTCAGGGCTCAAGTTGTCAAAGGATCTAGGGAGGCTAAGAGAATCCTTGGTATGGACATTTTGAATAGAAAAAAAGGAGGCGAAATTGTTCCAATGATTATATCATGAAGGTGATAGAGAAATTTGGATAAAGTATGCTAAGTCTTTTCGTTCCTTTAGGCAAGCCATTTCAGACTTAGCAAAGATCAGATGCCTAAGTCAGTTGAAGACAAGAAACAGATGGCATTGATATCATACCAATATAGTGGGCGTTAATTACTTGATGATATGCACAAGGCGATGTTTCCTCATCTTTATCGTTGGCAAGTAGATGATATGGTTGATCCGGTGAAGAGCATTGGAATGCTTTGAAGTGGATTGAAATATCGAAAGGGTTAATGAATGTTGGTCGAAGTTTGGGGATGGAGCTTGGGAAGATAGTGAAATTCTTGAAGGCTTTTGTGGTTGAGACTATGCAGCAAATCGGATAATAGAAAGTCTCAAAGTGGCTATGTTTTTACACTATTTGGGACAACAATCAGCTGGAAATCAAACCTGCGTCTGTGGTTGCTTTGTCCCAGCAGGTGAATATATTGCATTGAGAGGCTGCAAAGGAAGGAAAATGGTTGCATGGGATCCTGCAAGTCTGGGATTAGACTTGGGTGCGTTAGAATTAGCTGTGACGCAACTCAGCAATATGCTTGGCTAAGCATCAGGGATTTCATGAGAGGAGCAAGCATATTGACATAAGAAAGGCACTTCATTCGGGATGAGATACAAAATGGAAGGATAAATGTTGTTAAAAAGTTCCTACGGGAGAATGCTTCGATATGTTGACCAAACCTCTACCGGGTTTCAAAGTTCACCCTTGCTTGGAATTGGTAGAGATTGTGGAATGTTGAGGTTAGGGGTTTTGCGGTGAGAAGGGAGTTAGATGTAGGTCTGGTTTGCGGGATCAAGGTGGAGATTTGTGAGTTCGCTCTGCAAACTGATGAAACATCGGGTTGAATCGGTGAGAGCCATTTGGGACTCGAGTGAGATCAAGTGAAGTGTTGGAATGCCGTTGGTGTATAGCGTTTAACTAATTTTGGTTCCAAAAGTTAGTTAGTTTTCACACTCTTGTAATCCCACACACATATATAAGCTAGATGCTTAATTGTAGAAAAACAGAGAGCACACAAATACACACACTTTTGATAGAGGAGCCTAACTTGTGATTAGCCATAGGCGTTTCAATTGTAGAAATGTGAGAGTCTTGTTTGTGAGCTAGATCAATAAACTCCCATATACCTTCTCCCTGGACGTAGGCAAATTCATTGCCGAACCACGTAACTTGTGTGTTTTAATTTTCTTGTTCAACATCCGTGAGTGTGTGAGATGGAGGTGCAACACAACACATTTCACTTAGCAAGTCTAGGAATTACAAAGAATTAGACATGATTGGTATTATATTTTATAATTTTATAATCTTTAATTAACTATTATGGATGGATAATGATTAAAGTATTTTAAAGTATATCACGTCTAACAAGTCTTTCAAAAAAATTTACTAGAAATGGTGTGTAGTATCAAGATTTAAAATATATCACGTCTAATGTAACTAGTCATCAAACTAGCCGTTGCTTAGGCGGTTATTTTTTTTGTAGCTATTGTATAGATCAGCTTGATCTTTGATTAGAGTTAGCTTCATTGTGTGCGAGCATCAATTTCAATCCACCTTCAATAATACACTTTTTTAGTTCTTCTCTCAATCTTATTGTTACACTTTTGAGTTCTCTCAATCCTATTGTTCTTCGATTTACAAAATCCAATATCAAATGACTATGTGCATACAAAAGTAGTACTTCCCCCGTTCTCCATAGTTAGTCATTTCTATACATAGTTTAACTTTTTCTCCTTTTACTTTATTATCTCTAATTTTTCACTTTCTACTTTATTCTCTCTCTTTTCCTCTTTCTTATTTTTTTATCAGTTATTTAATACACTAAACATCTATTTCTTGAACTCGTGCCAAAACTTGCCTCGGTATGAGAAAACGGAGAGTACTACTAAAATTTGAAAAGTACAAATATTTCTAAAGTTGCCAACAATTTAAAGCAACATTGCTTGTTTATTTAGATTTGGAGTCTCTTGGAATTACCCACCCATAAATATTGAAGTGTTTGGTTTCATTATACTCCCTAAGTTATCTTTTTTAGCCTAGGTGAGGCGATTTCTTTTGGAATGTCACAATACAAGTGTGACATTTTTTTTTTTTTAAATATTAATCTCTTTTATCTTTCTTACTTTATCTTTTTTTTTTCTCTATTTTATTTTATCTTTTATTTTATCCCACTTTATTTTCTCATTTTCTTCTTTATTATTTACAATTAATTCACCAAAAGCAGTTCTATGTAAATTCCTGTGCCAAAATACAAACACCTCACTTAGGTGAGATGGATGGAGTATATACTTTTAACAAATGTTCTATGCGGTTAATTATAATCAAAATAAAAACACGAATAGAACAATCAAATAATCAAACGATTAAAGAAAAACAATATGGATGTCGAGGAGAATAAAAAATAAAATAAAGAATTAAAAATAATTAACAACTTAAAGTCATACGGATCTTACGCCACAATAAAAACACGAAAATACGAAGAAATTCATAAAATCGAGACATTTTATTTTATTTTTCTTTTCTTAATTTATTTCTATAAATACAACTATTCTTCCATTTTTACTTGCACATCCACTACAATTTTTCATCTCTTTAGATTTTATTTACTCAAAATGCAAAGCCACGAAAGTGATTCCCCTCCCTTTTGGGGAATCGGGTAACCAAGCGCGGGTACTCGTGGTAAGTGGTGGTAGTCTGCAATCTTGCACCCGCTCCCGCCGTTGCGCCGGCTATAGGGGTTATTGGTCTAGTCACGCTCCTCATCCCGGGCATGGGTGGCCCTCGCGCATCCCAGACGTGGAGTGCCTCCCGGCGCATCTTTAGATGTGGAGTGGCCCTCATCCCAGAGACGTGGGTTGCCCTTCCCATCCACGTTCTATGGGGTCAATCCTCCTGTCGAGAGGACTATGAGTGACAAACTCATGTTTTTGATCGGTTTAAGTGGTATGTTCAAGTGCTAAATGCTGAGTCCATCACTTTCGAAATTGTCTTTTCCACCCAATTATTCTATCTTTTGGATTTTTATATGTTTGTTGAGTGCTTTAGGAAAAAATAATGGAAAAAGGAGACAAAATCCGGCCGAATGGAGGCGGAGCCTTAAAGAGCATCCTTGGAGTGAATATTCACTCAATAGTTCCACTAGGCCGGGTACACGATTCACGTTGGAGAATCAGAAAGGTCGAAAATGACCACCCGGCCGGGTCTTTTCCCGAGTTTTTTAAATCAGGCCGGGTACGGTTTTACGAAAAAATTGTCTTTGAAAACAAGATTTTTGGAAAAAATAAGAGAAAAAAAGGCAAAGAGTTAAAGAGTGGATCTATCTTCACCATCCCGCCTCGACACTCTCCACCCCAAGAACATTTTTGAGAGAGAGATTTGAAGATTGAAGACTCTACATCGGAAGATTGAAGCTTCACCCCATGATCCATCTCGGGGGAGTAATTAGTTTTTTTCATTCATGTATTTGTTTGGATTCTTTGTGTTAAACTTAGTTATCTCTTATCTCCATGAACATGAGTAGATAAACCCATTTTGTAAATTCTTGGTGATGATGCACTAATTTCATAGTTTTTTTTCATCGATTTTTTTCCCTACGTTGCTCTTGTAATTGTTTGATTATTCTTGGGTTTATTCCTTTCAATTGTCGAACACCACTTGATTGTGTAAGATTAATTAGATTAATCGGGAGATGAAATAATTAATCGGAACAAAATTTTCACACCTTAATACAATAGAACTCGGGAGAGTTGAGATTTTGAGTGAGGTCTTTGATCTCATCGTCTTTTGGGAGATAGGGTTATCTACAGGTTACTCACCTCGGGGGGGTTTAATCTATAATTATGATCGACTTAATAACTCTAGTGACACTAAAAGTAAGATAAATAAATTGGATAAGAGCTTGGAATTGTGCATGGATCTTGAATTCTACATTTTCTTATATCATCTTTTCACATCTTGTTCACCTATGCTCATTTGTTTACTTGCTTATTATATCTTTTATAAGTGTTAGAACAACCGAACTTTTCGATTGTCTAAATAGTACTCCCTGTCCCCTTAAGATGACACGTTTTCCATTTAGTTTGTCCCACTAAGATGACACATTTCCTTTTTGGTAACTTTATCTCTCCCAAATTTAAAACACTCACCACTTTTTGTCACTCCTATTAAAATATACATCTTTCATTTCTAAATCTTTTACACCCCCATATTCTTTTTAAATTTAAAAACTTTAACAAATAACTCCTAAAATCCCGTGCCATAAGCAATGTGTCATCTTGGGGGGACGGAGGAGTAGTTAATTTATTTCTTGGTAGTTAAGGCACAAAGTCCCGTATGGGAGTACGGTGACATGGCGGGTCGACAATCGCCCCGGATACCACTACGCCCGTCTACCCGAGGTTTGGGTGATTTTGATACTCTCACCTTGAGCGAGATGGGCTTGAGTTTGGGGTGGTGGGAGCTTCTGTCTCGCCCTCGTCATCGGCGCCGGTGAGACGGAAGGGCGGTGGCGTAGCGGTAGTAGAGGCCGGCGGCGGCGGCGTGTTGAGGGCGGACTACTCGAGAGGAGTCCATTGCTATGGCAAGATGTAGGAGGTCTTGGAGGCCTCAATGAGCCAAGCCGGAACACCTCACGAGCGGAATGAGGATCACATCGCCAAAAATAAGGGAGGATTGTTGCGCCATCAAGAGGTTCTCGGGCATCTACGAGAACAACCTCTGCACTGCCAGAGACTTGATGCACTATTTTTTAGCACTAAATAAACCTGCAAGTATACAAAGCCTAACTCGCTAGAACTCTCTCACAGTTATGAAACAAGTTATATTAAATCATACACGATTGTGTCACTCAATCATGAAGCATCAAGATTAACTTAGATAAGAAACAAAGTAAAAACAAAATGGATATTAAATAGAAAAAGGAATTGTATAACCAAAGTCGTTACTAACACATCCCTAGAATCTTATGAGTTTAGTTACACATAATGGAATAAGCTAAACACGGCTCCGCGCTAGGCGCCGACGGTCGCCGTACCACCTGTCGGCGGTCGGCGGTCACCATCGACTCAGATTTCCAGACTTTGCGTTTGACTCCTTTTCGGCTCAATTATGCACATTTATCACAAAATACGTCAAAATACCAAAATAGATAAAATATGCAAATAATGGATGTGTAGAGTGACTTTGACATAAAAAATGACCAAATAATGCCTTAAAACAGTGCAAAATCCGAGCGTATCAAGAGTGCGCGCGTGAAGCCGACATAAGGAATATATCGTACAAGATGAATCGAGTCGTTGGGCACCCAGATTCACCTACGGGAAGAATATCGGATTCTCCGGGATTCTCAGAAATTTAAAGGTTGTTTGTGAGGAGAGTGGGTGGGCTGCGCCGAGCGGACGAGACTCGGCCTAACCCGGGGAACTACGGCGGCTCACATTCTATCGACCTCAACGAAGATGTCGAGGAGGAGCCCTCATCCACATTCTCCCTCGCCGACGTCCCTAAGGACATCAATCCGTGTACGAGACGCTAGAGCCTCCGGCCCGGTGCTTCGCGTCGGGATCCCGATCGGGATTTGCACGCCGGTGGAGGTCTTTGGGCAAGAACTTGGACCTCCGAGGACGAGGCAGCTGATCGAGGTTGCTGGAAAGTACGAGAGCTCGGCCGACCCGATCACAAAGGGTGTGCTTCGATCTCATGCAGGTGGAGTCAGCTAGGGATGACGGTGCGCTAGCGGCGGTGGGGACGGAGATGGAGATGAAGCGGCGGTCGATGATGCCACCGAGTAAAGCGGCGTTGTTTTTTTAGTGTTTTTAGTAAATTGTCGTTGTATAATTTTCCCCTTATTTTTTATTATTTACGTTCGATAATTTTTTGATAGGGCCCTCGATCTAGCAAATCTCGCCAAAGATCATCCTCATATTCCTTTCTTGATTTTAGCATATCTCTTATTTTAGTTATTTATCTTTAGATATTTTGCATATCTTTTGTAATCTTTTATTTTAATTATGTTTCTTGATTAGCAAGACACATGTTAGGGTTTAGAATTCTATATAATAGAATTCTATCGTATTTTCATTCATTGAGAATTAAGAAATAAAATACTTCTTTTCTCATTCTTGTTCCAAAACCCTAGAACTTCAACTAGGGAATTATCGATTTCTTTCAGTTCGATTTCGCGTCTTCTCTATAAATCTCTCGATAGGAACATAAACCCTATCAATTGGTGCTTTCATTTTTATTCTAATCCAATTAAATATAGCAACAATTGATAAAATAATGTGATTGTGGCATGACTGTTATTAAGCAGGACAAGTTTTTGTAACTGTGTTGAATGGGCAAACAAGTTTTTGTGATTATGGTGTAGCTATTCCACCTTATTATGAACACTCTTAGTATTCTCGGACATCCTTTTAAGTTAAATGAAGGACTTCTACTTTTTGGGAAAAAAAACCATTTTTTCCAAATTACTTCTCCTCTCACACACAGTCACACAGTTAACGAGGGTAGAAAAAAAAAGGGTATCTTCATTAAAAAGAAAAGTCAAATGTTATTTTAGTTCAGGGATGTTTATCACTTGATGATATTAATTTGTCAGAAGCGGTGGTAAATATGGTAATGAAAGTGTGATCGTCCAGTGACCAATTTTATGAGTCACTCTCTGTAAGTTTTTTTTAATGACATGTAAGATGAATAAATAGAGAAGTGAAAAAAATAAGTGAAAAAAATAGAGAAGTGAAAAAAATAATAAAAGTAACTAAATTAGGAATGAAAAAAAAAAAAAATGAATGTGTTAATTTATGTTATAATTCAAATATCGTGACAATATAAAATGAAATACAACTCAAGTAATTCAATAATTACAAATATAGTTAAATACTATAATGTATGATAATTAGTAATTAGAATAATCACAAATATATTTAAAATTACAATAATTGTAGTGTATATTTTATATTTTTAATCATATATAGTATAATTTAAATTACAATAATTAGTGTGTTTATATTTTTAATCTATATAGTATAATTCAATTATAGTATGTGGGCATTATAATTGTAATTTGACTATATTTACTATTATTGCAAAATGAAATTATAAAATACAATTAGTACCATTAGATACAATAGAAATAAAAATACTAATAATAAAGAAAATACATGAAAGTGTTGTAGGAACTATAAATAGCGCACATAAATTGCATATATATTTGCTCTATCTAAATACTACAATGACACAGGTATATCTTACACAATTGCCTTTAAAAATTTGTGGAAATTTTCTTGTGTTCCTTTTATAGAGATTAACTAATCCCTCTCTTTCTTCTTCTTCTTCTTCTTTCTTCTTTCTTTTTCTTTTTTTTTTTTTCTTTTCTTTTTCATGTTACAGAAGCTTGTTATGAGTGTGACTTTGGAAGCGGACAAGTTATTTGACAATAATTCAAAATCTTTTTCTGATGAGGAATTAGAACAAAGAGCCATAGTTATTGTAAGAGGTTTGAAAGGTAAATTAATACTATCAGTTCACTACATATTAATTGTAATTAGCACCGCCTTTATTTTTAATTGTAAAAATAATGATATTTCTGTTCTATTAATGTTGTGTTGAATTTCTTTTCAGGCCGTCTTATTCTAAATAAGTCAATAACTTTTTAGCAAAATCTAACTGACTTAATCTCTCTTATTTTGTCTTTATTCTTTTATTATGTACTCCATTATTTTAGTCTTTTCCTTACTTTATTCTCATTTTAATTAACTTATTTATTCATTTTCGTACCTAAAATAATGTATGAGAGTATGAAAATATAATTCATCCGTCTGCAAAAAATATTCTAATTTATCGTTTTGGCATGTTTCTTAAAATTAAACTTGTTCTAAATAAGGAAGTTTTGAACAAGTAAGCACTTTACTAATGTATCCCATAATTTATCTAACACTATTTTAATTATCTTTTCTTCTATATCACGTATTAAAATTTGTGTCATTTTAAATTGTGTTATTTTTATGGGATGGGTGTGGAGTGTTTCTCTTGAGATTAATAAAAGGTAGATCTTGTTGTACAAATACCTATCCGTCTCACTATAATGTCATATGTATTCCTTTTGTTGGTCATCCCTGGTTATTTTCCTTTTCAACAAAAAGCAATACCTTTTATTTCCTCTAATTGATTTTTTTTATATATTTCATTATTTCTTTATGTTCTTATATTTTATTTTTCTCAATACTTAACTCATTAAATATTAAAAATTTAGTGTGCAAAAGAAAATTTTTAGGGTAGCAAAACGGGTTACACGCGGTACCTGACCCGATTTCAGCCAAATTTGTTGTCCCAATATCCGCCCGACAACATATTGGGATTATCCGATACCGTGTCGGGTATAAGACCGAAAATTAATTTATAAGAAGATAAATTTATGAGACATAAAATATTTGTTACTACTAATTAACTAAAATAGAATATTTGAAAAGCCTAATAGTCGGAAATTTTTCCTAATTAGTTTACTTTAGTTTTAATGGTAAGTTTGAATAGATTAGGAATAAAAGTGAGGAAAACGTATGGCTAGTTGCCTAGTTCCAATGAGTTTTCAACTAAATATTTGTTGGAATATAAAAATGTTTCAAAAGATCTCTTAAAACACTTAGATTCCATAAAGTATTAAAAGATAGTATATAGATAATACTAATAATATCAGGTATTATCGAGACTAACGGGTATACCCACTACCCGTAAAACTCTAAAACATTCTACCCGATCCCGCACCATTTCCCGATATCGGCGGGTGCGGAGTTCAGTCGAAATGGGAATTACCCGTTACCCGCTGCCCATTTTGCCGCCCTAAAAATTTTTCATTTTATAATGGAAAGAAGAATATAGTATATCCTATAATTGTTATTTGAAATTAATATATTTAACCAAAAATTTGACAGGAGTGGCATCGGTAACGTACGAAAAGAGAATGTACAACCAGGGTAAGATGGTGTTCACTGGAAAAGGATTGGATCCTAGTATGATTGGAATTGTCATTGGAATAAAAGTGGGCTATGCGACTATAGAGAGTTTCCCATAAATTATTGTAGCTCGCATATATTTATGATATCTATTACTGCTACTACTACAGAATTAAAGGATATGAATAATGTAATTTGAGTGTAAACTCATTCTATTTTGGAAATGTCTTTTTATTTGCAATAGGTTAATGATAAATGCACTACAGTAAAACTTTACTTAAGGTTAATGATAAATGCACTATAGTGAAACTTTTACTTTATTTTTAACTCTTTAATCTTGTGTCTGACTTTATATCATACAAAAACATAATCAAAGTGCTGCTTTCAAATTTCTAAAAAACATAATCAAAGTGCTGCTTTCAAATTTCTAAAAGAGTAAAGGCTTATACTTTATCTTTAAACTTTTTCATCATGAATATTCAGTTCAGATCACAATGGTCCTACACTTACATTCCGTCAATTTTTATATGGTTTAACTCGATTTTGACCGATTTTGATGGTTTTAACTGATCTCATTTGGGTTAAAACCGTTTAAAATCGATCAAAATCGGGTTAAACCGTTTAAAAATTGACGGAATTGTTAATGTAGGGACCAATTGTGATTCAAGTTAAATGTTTAGGATACACAAATTCAAAAGATAAAGTATAGACAAAATCATAAAATGGGCATATATGGGACTAGTTTTGCCTTTACTCTTTCTAAAATTACTATAGTTATCTATTCATAAGCCAAACAATAAACTCGGGTTCTAGATATGAAAGAAATTTATAAAACTCAAGGTTGAATCTTGAAGTCTTTGGTCGTCTCTTATCCGAGTTGCAGCTTCAGATGGATTGGATTACAGATGCATGAGAATTATGTATAGAAGATCGACGAATTTTAAAACAATGAACTGCACTAAGGCTGTGAAGTTGGATGTCTTTCAACGATGAATGTTGAGGAGTTTTATAGATTTGGAGGGTCCTTCTACTATTAGAATTCGATCTCAAAAGCCAACTCTTGGCTCAAAATAGGTCAAAATGGGCATTGCATCAATTTCAGCGGATGCTGGTTTCAATCCAGACTTTTGGGCACTAGCTCAGCGACGTTGAATGTGTAGCGGAAAGTAACGCTGGGTGAGAGGTCCTCGGCCATCTGAGTTCTAAAGCAAGCTGTCGGGCGTCGATGGTCGACCGCTGGCATTGAGTCAGCACACCGCTAGCCTGCTCTAGTGGTGCTATTTCCTAAATTCAACATTTTTGCATCTTTTTTAAGTCTTTTTCTACCATTTCTCAACAAATATGTCAAATTAGGAAAATGTAGTCTCTCTCCGTCCCACAAAGATGTCACACTGCGGGACGATACGTGATTTTAGGAGGTTTTGTTTTGTGTGTTAAATGGAGAGAGAAGATATAATTTTTATATTCATGTGAGAGAGAACTTTTTCCAAAAAGGGAAATGTGATTGTGGACGTACAAAAGGAAATTGCGACATCTTTTGTGGGACGGAGATAGTATAAAATAAGCAATTTAAGAATATAACTTACATGCATCACAATCGAAACAAGCCAAATCTAGGCCTTCAAAACATGAATATTTTCAAGTCCCCAATTAAACGAAACTTGTTCCTAAACAAAACAAGAAAAAAACTAATAAATAAAAGCAGATGTTACGGCTATACTTCATTGTTGCCTCAGAAAATATAGAAAAAATAAAGAGTTAAACATAATAAAAATTAAAACACCATTGCTGGCTCGTTGATCACCTTAAAAATACACGTACTCACAAGTATTTAGATGTGTGTTTATCACTCAGCCATATTTTCCTATCTTACCAAAGAACCTACACATAAGAAGAGATGGGATGAGCAAACTTATACAAAGTCTAGTATACCAAAGAACCTACACATAAGAAGAGATGGGATGAGCAAACTTATACAAAGTCTAGTATAATATGGCTGAAAATAACTAAACCCAAACATAGCAAACATGGACGTTCAACTTGGTACCCAACTTTTTTTTCTTTTTCATATCTTATATGTCTGAATTTTTCAATTAGGAACCACTACTTTGTCTCTCTCCTTAGCTCTACAACTCTTTTCAACAGATATTAACTATAGTTCCCCAAGAATACGGATATCCCTTTAAATTAGCCTCCATAAAATAAGGCTAAATAGGCTCAAAGTGAATAATACCTAGAAAGAATGACTCGATAAGGTTAGTTTTGTGCATTGGTTTGAAGATGAATTCACCATAATTTACAAATATCACCGTTGGCTAGAGCATCAACATCCATGCTCTTAGATGTGGGTCCGGACCCACATTTATTCATTTTTACTCACTGCTCTTCCGCAAGAGCACAACACCCACATTCATGCTCTTCCGCAAGAGCACAACACCCACATCCATGCTTTTCCGCAAGAGCATGCTCAAGGGTCCCATCATTCTATTATTCAATTTAAATAAAAACATTCCGCAACATTAAAATGAATTAAAAATACCAAAATAATATTACAAATTACTAAAAAAATTAAATAATTAAAATCCTAAAAATAAAAATTACATAATTAAAATCCTACAAATTAAAATTTACATAATTAAATCTTAAAAAATACATCCGTAAAAATTGAGCTGGAGAGCTCGTATCATAGCGTGGTGTAAATCAAGTTGCTCGGGAGTCATCCGAGACGTATCGGCCATATTGACTTGACCCAAAAGGACCCACAATGAGTTGGTGGGGGTGGAGGCGGCACAAAGGGAGCAGGAGCGGGAGGTCGCGGTGCGGTCGGGGTCCCGGCGCTGTTTCCTTCCTTGCGGCCGGCGTTGGGAACTGTCGGGCCGGTGTTGGGGTTACCCAAGTGAGCTCCAGCAAGCGCTAGCCACCTCATCCTCGCCGGCGTCGGATAGGGATACCGACCTCGACCGTTTGGCGGAGGAGTTGGAGGAGGACGCGGCGCCTCTGCTATACTTGGATGATGGCGCACCTCCGCAAGCGTTGAGATACTTGAATGGTTTGTACTTGCTCGACGAAATGGTAGGTCGACATGGCGGCCATGATGATGTCAACCTCGCTCGTGTCGCTCGCTGCCATGCGTTCTGGAGGTAATACCCTCAAACTTTTGGATTTCATAGTTGGCTCTTCCAATGGCATTGCGCATCATACTCTCATTGCGCTCGATGGTTCCATCCGGTCGGTTGGCATTGTACCGGCGAGAGACGCGCCACCAAAACCTTTCCCAGTTTGGTTTGTGCGGTTTTCGCATCTTCGGAGATTTCCAAGAAGGCTTTGAATAACTTCTCCATCTCCACGGAGTGTACGGTGCGGACGTTGATGTCACCTGCACGCCACGAGTACGAACACGGACACTACGAGGATGAGGAGGAGCGTCGGAACCGCCCTCCGGTGGCGTCGGGAACTCCCTCCGTGCCGGTTGGTAGCCCACCCGTACCCCTAGGCATCTTGCTTGTCCACCGGGTAAGGCCGTAGCCACTCGGAATATGCGAACCTTGGATTTGAGGAGGGGCGAAATCCGTTTTCAGTTAGGGAATGGCGATGAGCTAAACCATTTGTGGTTCCATCCACGGGAGTCGGAGGGTGATCGACGAGTCGGACTTTTCATGCAAGATGAAAGAGTGAGAATTTAGATGAGAATAGTTGAGAGAATTGTGGTGTGAAATTTTTGTTTGGAAATGGGGGTATTTATAGATTAAAATAATGAAAAATAAATTAAAAGTGGGAAAAACGGATATATTTTAAATGGAAGTTGAAAAAAAATTTTTTTTTAATTTAAAATCAATTTTTATATATATTTTGAATTTTTTATAAAAAAAATAAGAAAATGCCAACGGCTTTGCCGTTGGCCAATCAGCAGCGACACGCTTGCTCTTTCTGACGGTCTCTCGATGCATCGAGCAGGGCCGTGCAGTTGCTCACTAGGAGCACCGTGCAGTGCTCTTAAGTGCACAAATTATTAGGGCATGGATTAGATAGATGTGCCAAGGGAACAAATAGTTGGGAAAGAGTGCCATAGGATCAAAGCTTGTTAACCTACTCCCTTCCCTTCGTTCCACAGTAGTTGAGGCATTTCTTTTCGCATGTGATTTAAGAAAAAATGTGTTAGGCGAGTTAAGTAAAAGAAGAATAAAGTAAGAAAGAGAAAAGCAACTTAGAAGAAGTGTATTGATTTTTACTAAAAAGGAAAATGACTCTACTACAATAGAACGTACCAAAATAGCAAAACGACTTCACTATTGTGAAACGGAGGGAATATAAAAGAGAGACGGTGTCACTCATCAATCATCATACTCCACCTAGTTAGAAGTTCTCTCAGCCTCGCCTCCTACTCGAACTTGGGTCGACAAACATTTAAACAAACCTAAAAGACAAATTAGACATATAAAATTCTCTAAGCTCTCGAGATCAGGATCAAATCATTGGTGAGTGGTGATAATTAAAGGCAAATATATAACACAAAATTCCTCCAAATTGTGGACCAAATTTTGTGTGAGCTTTCACTCATGAGCTCTCATATATAATAAGAGTAATTAAACCTATCAAATTGCAGTACTTCACATTAAATATGTTTTGATTAGAATATAATTTCAAATGCAATATTGTGCATTATTCCTCAACTATAAAGGCCAACATCTAATCATGTATAATCCTAAAATATAATGATATAATTTCAACAACACAAACCCACGAACTGCGATCCACTCTATTTTGTGTGTTTATAGCAGCAGACTGAAAACATACATTTATGTATAAATATTCTAATTATAATTAGAAAAAATATTATTCGCGAATTTGGAAATAAACTTTTGCACAACTTTCATGCGTACATTAAATTAATGTTAGCACTTCTGCAGTCAGGCCACTTGGTATTGGCAATCATCTGTGAAATTTTGGTTTAAAAAGGACTATTATATGGCAAATTAATTAAGAGCATTCAAGCTGTTCCATTAATTTAAAATAGCTCATCCAATAATCAAGAGTATCTTAAAAATCTCTTCTCGTTATTTTATCACTTTTTTAGATCTTGAAAAATCATTATACATTATGACCCAATTATATACCAGTAGAATCGTATAATGGCAAACGCTTTCTTTTCAAGATCAGGGAATGGATAAATTATAGTAGTAGCAATAAGAGATCAAAAGCAAAGTAAGATTTAATAGTAACATTTCTTTTATTGCGAACATTTATTATACCACTCCAAACAGCTGCAGATGACAGGAAATTATAAAGTAGTGTAATATACATAAATCCAAGAAAATATTATATTAATCGTAAAGAAAATGTCACTAAAATTATCGAAAAAAAAAAACAAGCCCATCTCAATGCCCTCTATCCCAAGATCTGATCATACTCCTCTTCGTGCTATCCTAAGGCAATTGAGTCATTTTATTGGCATAAATTTTATTCTCCCTCTTATTTACTCTTTTTTATATCGAATTTTTCATTTTCTCTCCTACTTTATTTTTTCTATTTTAACCTTTAAGCACTAATTTTTTAAATCTCGTGCTCAAAAGAAATGCTTCAACTACCTTAAGACAGAGCAAATAATCGAAAAAGCACAAAGATCTCAAATTGTCAAAATTTCAGAACTTAAAAGTAATGCAAAACGTAGCCAATGAGTGGAGACACTCTCTCTTGTCCATCAATTTAGACAGCATTCCAACAACATTGTGGTACAATTCAAAATGCCACCTTTTTCTTAACCCAAAATTCTCTCATTGTAGCTCAAGGATGTTTCTCATCCTTATCAATCAGTATATGAGTGACCGGAAACTCACTAAGGATGAATTTGTGATTTACACAAATAGAAATAGGAATAGTAACAACACTAGTTTTGGAAAACAAGAACGAACATGAAACGTGAATATATTTACACGATCCAGTGACTGAAAGGTAGCTAGATGGCGATGTACCAAAAAATGCTATGTTCTGAAATGATATGGTGGCATGCCGTTTAATGGATGGAGCTACGAGATCAGAATTGCCAATACCTGTCCCTAGGCATGATTTCCTAGCTTCAGCAATTATGCAAATAGAGATTGCATATTCCTCATCTGGAGTTTCATCACGAAAAGAACGCTCGAGAATATGTATTTCAATCCTACGCTAACCATACAGGTAATACAAGAGAATCCTGAAAAACAAGGAATAATTAGCACCAAGCAGCACCCATCTTGGCAGAATTCGATGACTTGTCAAGTGTTATATGAATGTGACGATATGTACAGGATTAACCCAAACCCAATAGAATGCTTCGTAACAAAACCCACACCAAGAAGAGGGATTTGTTTCCTTAAAAATTAGATGTGGTGAAAGAAATGGTAGAGTTATAAAAAAGGATGCTCACCTAATCCCATAATACAGCACAAAGAAAGAAATCACAAAATATCCTGCAAGTTTGCAGATTCTCTTATTTGATTTCTTTTCAAACACCTAGAGAAGATCATCAAAGCCAACTTCAGGAAAGCTAAACAGGAAAAGGAATGATTTATTAAGAGAAATAAAGAACTACAGGGATCTATTAAGTCTACCATTTTAAAACGATCCATTGTTCCTGACATAATTCCTCTTGATGCATCCATCGCATTGCCCTTATTAATTTAAAAAGGAAACCAAAACGATAAGAACAATTTTACAACTTGAAAGTGTTTAAAGTTTCCTCGTGCATCCACAGGCATACATACCATTTTATCTAGCATACGGTTGTGAGTCTCCACCTCCTCATGTATGTCCCCGGTCAACTGCCACAAGACAAGTGCCGGTAAGCGATAATAATTTTAACATACCCCACACAGGATAAACTCAAACATTCTGATTAACCCCATTCTGTTAATCTGAATTATTAGTGACACTTCTTTAGTTAGAGTTTATTAGCTTAAGAAACTTCTAGTAGCATACAGACATAACAACATTTTGGTTATGAATAAAATAGCTTATAATTTTCTTCCTGGGGTAGGTGAATCTTGTTGGCATTTCAGGGTTATCAAGCAAGTAAGTTCTGAACTGAGTTATCCCAGCTTATTAGGATTGGAATCTATATTCTTATTGTAGTGTAGATGGAACATACTACCCATTACTTGCTTACACAGCACTGAATTGTTTTAGTCCAGTCAATGAATTCTTCTATTTGTGTTTCACTCTGGATGTGGGAACTAAATTATTATCAATTTATCCTATGAAACTGAAGATTCATCAATACCAAATATGAGCTACAACTGCAGCCACCATTTGAGTCCATTGTATTTGTAAGAACTGATATGCCACAAAACCAATGGATGAATCAAATAAGAATTCCCATGTAAAACCACTGGTATAGTATAAAGCTGGATAACTTGGATCTTATTTCAACAGTTCAGCTCATTTTCAGCAGGCTACAATGGATTAATATTGGCTTGTCATAAGACAGACTGTGATTAGAATGCCATCAGAATGAAGATGGTGTCCGTCATCTTTTGAATTAGGTTCAATTGAACACACTGGGGTCAAAATGTGCATATTAGAATGACTTTTTTATACTACAACTATATCTAGCAGCTGACGGAAAATGTACCATAATGAAAATAATAAAACTATAGCACCAGTACCACCACAACTAAGTAACATACAGTGGCATACTAATAACAAGAGAAAGTTTTGTTGTTTAGGAAGGTGGTTCTCACACGTTTTAAAAAGCTAACTCTGTCATGCAAACTATCCATAGTTTGCTCATTGTTGTGATCATCCAAGCCACTTGAATATGATGAAGAGGCCCTGAGTCCACCCGCTTCAAGGGTGTCCATGTTATCAAAAAGGGCAGACCTCGAGCCTTTGTGATCCCTGTGCGAATATAACTTCATCATTATTCAACAGTAAATGTAACATATAAGTCAATTTTTTCATTAATATTCTAGCATGAGCATGTAAGACAAGCCCTCTCTTAACAATCATAAAGTGGCCTAAGTTCTTTTACCCCATTTCAAACAAAGATCCCATTGGATGGGATCTTTTCTCCAGATTAGATATGAAAGAAGAGAACAAGTAACTCTTGAGCCCATCCCTCACGCAGAAGCTAATCGATAATTATCCTATACGATGCTTACTGGAATCATATAAGTCACACGATTACCTTCCAAATTCAACTATGTTATCTGTGTTTGTTGTACTTATTTTAGCCTACCTCTTCCTACATAATTTCAGTTTCACATAAAACATGATTTACAACATGTATATGTACATATTAACTCATTCCTAAAACCCTAATCCAACCACTTACTTTTCTGTTTTATTCAGATTCAAAATGACTAGCAATAGCAAGCTTGGGAATCGCAGATAATTTTTGGCTTCAAATACTTAGCAACGGTGATCAAACAATCATGCATCGTTTAATGATTTGGAGATAGGAAGCGTCCACAACAAGGCTTCACTCTTTTCTGAGGGAAAAATTAAATAATCCCTAAATTCGCAATGCATCATGTGAGAACAAGTCCAACTACATTTCAATTCGTTCATTTTTCATTTGCTCCAATTTTCGGCACAAATGAAATCCAATGGCTTAAATAAATCTACAGATGAAAAGAATTCCAGATATTGATATGCAAAAACAACATTCAAAATAATTGATGCAGAAAATCACACTAACCTCCTGTAACTCATGATAACAGAATAGAATAACAGCAAATCAGGATGCGTGAAAGCGACGAATGAAGAAATTTAGCGGATTCTGCAGATCTACAGAAAGTTTTAGCAGTGAAATCGAAAATCCTCTGCTTTACATTCAGCTGCACATTCTAGAATATGTGTAGGGAGTATTTTTTTAATTTCTAAGTGTTTGCCAAAAAAGTATTTGGGCGCTACACATTTATGTTTAGTAGTACTACTAGTAATTCTTTGAGAAATTTGTTATTAATATTATAAATATTTTACCAAATTTTGGTATTTTTTAAGAATTATTAAATTAATTTAAAATATTATAAATTTTACATTCGTCTGTTATTTACTTATGTTTAGGGATGTTAATTCAACCCGAAACCCGTGGGCCGGCCCGAACAATTCGGTAATATGAGCGGGTTAGGGCTGTAATTTTATTACCCGAATACAAAACGGGTTAAACGGGTTGCGGGACGGCCCGATGGGTTGTGAGTTTTAATTATAAAATATTAAGTTTCAGGGATTTTTTTATATTTTTGAATCCTCAATCTTCGATTCTACACAATCATTAGTCTTATTCAATCTTCATTCTACACTTTTCCACTCGATCCCACAATATCAACTTCAAGTTCCATCTCAACTCATTATTGAACCGTTCCATCATCTGCCACTATTGTCTTACCACCACCAAAGCCAATCAAGACAAAATTAAGAACTAACCCATCAAAATCTTAATATATTTATCATTTTAATAATGATTCACATAAGATATGATTTTTAATTTTCATAAAGAATTAGTTACGAACAATGCCATAATAATGACACGAACACGAGCTTTAATTTATATTGTAGTTGATCGAGATGAAAGGCTTCTTTTCAAGTACTTATTGAAGAAAACTATGAAAATTTGAAGATTTTATATGGTTCTAAACTAAAAAAAAATATCTAAAATTTAAAATCATTTTATAGAAGAAAATTTTGATACAAGAGATTATTTTCGAAAGCTTTTAGGCCCGAATAGCCCGATGGGTTAGCCCAAAACCCGACAGATTAGGGTTAAGGTTGAAAATTTATGACCCGAAAAATCCATAACTCGAATGGCCCGTACCCAAATAGCCCGGCGACCCGAGTGGACTGGCCTGAATCCGAACGGGTTAGCCCGATTGACATCCCTACTTATGTTCATGACACATCATTACTATTGGCGACTAACTACGTGCCTTTTTAAGTAGTCTAAAATATCTTAAATATTTTAAGGTTGCCCACGTAGCATAATTTTTTTCCAAAAATATCTTATTCAAATCATGTTGAAAATAGCAAACAAATATAAAATTTATTATATATTTTAGATGAATTTTAAAATTTATGAAAAATAGTAGAATTTGGCTAAAGGTTACTCCCTCCGTCCCGCTTTAGAGTCTTGGTTGATCAATTTCGGACGTCCCGCTTTAAAAGTCCCGGTTGAGATATACTAATAAAAGATGCCTTCAAATAATTAGACCTGTTAAATCGGGTATCTGTGGATCCCTGATCCGAAAATTTCGGGTGCCCGATCCCGAATTTTTCAAAATCTAATACCCAACTAGAAAATAATTTCAGGTACCCGGATACCCGAGTCGGGTATCTAGCCTGATTTTGAATTTTTGTTTTATTATTTTTTTAAGAAAATTAACAACAAACTTTTAAAAATACAAACTTGTAATGCATCTATGTGGGACACGCTGAATCTGTTGCCGAAGGAAGTCCTTCCACAAGGCAACCCCGCAATGTGAATCATTTATGCATCTACATTTGGGCTTTGATGCAGAGGTGAGTTTTGCTTGATATCAATAAATTGTTAAGTACAAAACTTGCTTGTGAAAATGTGATCTATCATCTACCTTAATGTGCTGTTAATTGTTTTGGTTGTATACAATTGCGATGGCTGATTAGGGAATCAGCGACGACGTAGGGATCCATCACATAGTAGTGAATGAATGGGAGAGAGGAGTTGATGCCGATCAGAATGTTGTTCTTATCTCTATACCACAGCCATGGCATCAATATCAAACTTGACCTCAATCTGTTGGGTACCACAGGTGGGATTCCGTCAAGACGGAAACTTCCTTTAGATTTGTTGCCCCGAACACTCCCTTTCACCTTGAAGGACATTTGATCTCGACACTAGCCTCACCATCTGCGAAAAAAGTCTGGTGTTCGGAATGTTGCCATGGCAGTCGGAAGATTACCGACTGCCATCATATACTTAGGAAGATTACCTCCTTTCAGAGGCAAGACATTAACCACCTGCAATGGATGAAATACGTAAGAAACAGCCACAAATATTTACTAGGATCATTACAGCTATAGGCTATAGCTATTCTCTTCCATGGAAAATACTCGGCAAGAGTTCTAAAAGATGTAGCGCGCGTGTGATGTAGCACTCACAAACCCACATGACAAGACAAGGATGGATGTTGCATCATGCACAGTACAGTCATCACAAAATCCATGGAAAGCAGCCTCATTTAATTAGGTAAATAATAAGTTAATACCACAAGGCTGTCTAACATATAGGGTACTTCAAGTCTGATTCTGGCTAGTTGTGTCTTGAGATGATCAAGTGGGCAATACATGGTGTTAGAGCATCCGCAATGGTGCATAGGCCAGCCATTCTCTCCTCTGCCACGTCAGCAACACTAAAAAAACCACCTGCCACGTCAGATTTAGGCCAGCCATAGGCCAGCCGCAATAAAAACAATTCAAAATATACTACATTTACGGAATTAAAATTACGATTAAAATACGGAATTAAATTTAGACACGTGTACGGGAAAATTCATTAATTGCATTTAAAAAAGTTACATAGATTAAAAAAAAAGTACATGCATAATAAAGAAAAAAAACTATCGTCGTGCAGTCCTCCGTGCCCACAACTCTTCAATTATATCCTTTTGGAGTTGAATATGAGCATCCACTTGGCGCATGTCTGGCAAATTCCTTGAGTCGGCCGGCTTCATCGAGGGTACTGATGCACTTTTTATTTGCACTATAAATACCGCAAGTATACAGAGTAGGTATAGTATAGCAAAAGGTTAGTACCGGGTATCGAACACGGGGAAGATGTACACAAAGTGTCTATCTTCTACTAGAACTCAATTACTATCTGGAGAAACAAGAATTTTTTTTTTGAAACTTTTTGAAAACAGTAAATATTAAAAACAGCAAACAACTAAATGCAAGCAAATCACGGAGAGAAAAGTATAGAGATAAGGGGGATTCCAGGGATGTGCTTTCGCTTTTATGGTTATACAAATTCCAAACTACAATACCCTAGCACAGTTAATACTTTGAAAGGACGAGTCACCTAGCTTATGCTCATGCGATACAAACGTTGATTACTAACATTAGGGTTGTCAATCCTAACACGTAACTCCAAAAAGCTCCTAAGACCCTTGAAAAGTCCTCACTCTCAATTAACAGTGCCGTTTTAAAGGAAGCTAACTGTAGTGTCTACTAAGTGGATCTAACTCGCTAGAACTCTGTCACAGTTATGAAGCAAGTTGTATTGAATCATACATAATTGTGTCACTCAATTATGAAGCATCATGATTAACTTAGGGAAGAAACAAAGTAAAAACAAAACGGATATTAAATAGAAAACGGAATTGTATAACCAAAGTTGCTACTAACACATCCCTAGAATCCTATGAGTTTAGTTACACATGACTGAATAAACTAAAAACATAGATTGAAGGGAAAACAATTTGAACATAAAACTAAAGCAAATAAAACCCGTAGGTTGAATCCTTGTCGTTCTTGATGTTCTTGAAATCCTTCTCCAACTCCTTGCACAATTGAAGTACTCTAGCTTTTGATCTCTATGAATGTGTTATTGTTGTGTGTCAAAAAACTCTTTTTTGATGAAGCTTGAGGTCCTATTTATAGGGGAAGATTATTCCTCATCATAGAAGGAAAAGATCTTCAAAATTTGGTAAATCTTGGAGCAAATCTAGGGCTGGTCGGATTCATCCGCCTTTCTCCGCGTGGGCGGCATTACCTCTGCTCGCGCGGTCGGCCGCGTTCTCAAGTCCGAGAGACTCGGACCCTCCCCGGGTGGCGGACCGCCACATGTCCTTCCCGGGCGGTCGCCGAGGCGAGACTCTTCTCCTGGCGTAAATTTCCGAGGCGGGCCGCCACATAGCTCTAACCGCCGGGCGCCCGCGGTCGCCGTACAACTTCAGCGCGGTCGCCGGTCTTGCCGTCTCGACTCGACAGACATTCCGGACTATGCGTTTTTTACTCCCCTTTTCGGCTCAAATATGCACATTTCTCACAAAACACGTCAAAATACCAAAATGTATAGAATATGCAAATAATGGACATGTAGAGTGATTTTGATAACAAAAACGGCACCAAACAATGGCCTTAAAACAGTGCAAAATCCGGGCGTATCGAGGTACCCCACTGTCGTACACTAGGGGTGACCGTTCCGTGGCTTGGACCGGCTTCATCGTCACCGACCCAACTAGTCAGTTCGGATCGTCTTCACACAATACGGGTCACCGAGGGTATATCCCATCCGCCAAGTAGTAGCCCATATCATGCCGGTTGCCGCTGGCCACGAATGAGACGGCTGGACCGACGCCTTGGCACTTCTCGTTGAAGAGAGGGGCGACGAGTTGAGTACGCTGAGGTCGTTGTTCGACCCGGCTACCCCAAAATACGCATGCCAGATCCACAGTCGGGTGACACCAGCTTACGGCTCTCGAGGATTATCGTGGGGTTCTTTGACTTGTAGCCGGTCGTGTAGGCTCCCCTTGCAGACAGTCAAGGACAGTTCTTCCACTCCCAATGCATACAACCTATGCTGCCTAACATCCCGGGGAACCCGCTGCTTCTCCCCTTGCATCTCGCATCACCCGACAATCTTCGGGAGCAGGGCTTCGAAGGTACTCCTCACCGGGTACCGCCGATCACGCCCTCTACGTAACTCCTTCAGACATTTCGGTGGTCGACGACTCACCCCATGTGGAGGTACTCATCCCACATGTCTCGCTGCGCTCCGCAGGGCCAACCCGCCCGATTGCCGGCCAAAGTGCACTTTTGGATAGGGGTGTGGCTGTGGAACTGCTGGGCCGCATCGTGCCCGAAGCGGAAGTCACGCAGATATTTCGGGACGCTCCAATGCTCCTAACGATGCGCATAAACAACTCCCGGCGCATTCCCGAAAACGCCGCCGGAACATGTTGGCGGAAACCGCGGCTCCTTCCGAAAAGTAGTCGTCGCATGTGCCCACTGATGTGCAAGAACTGCGTGATCCCGATCAATCACCGCCCGGTGGTGGATAACCCGTGAGGGCGAGGTATCGCCCGCCGTTCGCACCATACGCATGTACGCGCTCCATCCCGCGGTTCATGTAGGTCTCCATAGCCTCGTTCATCCTCCGTTCGTACTCCTCAGGATCCCCACTACTACCGCTACCGCGCTCACTCCGCGTGATCCATCGCTCGATGATGCTCTTGAAACGTAAAAGTCGAGAGAGAAACTCGTTAAAACAAGTGGTGCAAATGAAAAATGAAACGAAAATCGCGTTTATATATGATTTTTAAAAAAAAAAAAAAAAAAAAAAAAAAAAAATCGAAAAATCGGCGCTGGCCGAGCGCTGGTCGATCGGGCCTCCACAATGGCGGCTAGCCGATCGCCTAGTTGCTTCGGGCTACCGATTTAGCTGATCGGCCAGCCCACGCCGATCCGCTCACCGATTTTGCGCTGGCCGACCGCAATGGTTCGGCTAGCCGATCGGCTCAGCTGCGACGAATCGGCTAGCCTATCGTGAGCCGACCATTGCGGATGCTCTTACATTTCACTAATCAAGTAATCATTATGGACCTATCTTTGAGAGACTATCTTATTTGCTCAATCTCTACATCAGACAAGTGTATCTTAACTTCAGAGATTAGAAAACTCTAGCTTCTGGATCCAGTAGTCAACTTTTAGAGGTATCAAGTCATATTTTGAAAACAATAGTAAACACTATGTATGGGAGATAGCTTTTAGATGTATCAGGGTTTCATAGGAGTAACTCTGAAATTCCAACCAATACTAGGTGATACTAAAAGATACTCGCTCCGTTCCTTGTTAATAGAGGCATTTCTTTTTTTTTCCCGAGTGTGTGAGTTGGCCAAATAGTAGTGAGGTTAACGTCTGAGGCCAAAGGTCTCAAGTTCGAGTCCTCCACGGCGCAGCTTTTAAATTTAAAGTATTGAATCATAAAAAAAAAATGGTCATTTCTTTTCAGCACGGAGTTTAAGAATAGAATAGTGTGTTAAATGGAAGAATTACTTTTTGTCAAAAATAGAAATGACTCAATTAACTTAGAATTTCCCAAAATAGAAAAATGGTTCTGTTAACATGGAACGGAAGGGTACATAACATCTCTAGTAAGCTTTTAGCAATGAAATGTCAGTAGTAAACAATAAGATGAAACCACACCTCCAATCCCCATCAATTTGTTGTACTTTTGGTGCCTCTCAAAGAGAGGGAAGAGGAATTGAGATCACAACATTTTGCAGATCAAAACTTGGAGCTTCATACTCTAAGTTCACATAGGTGTCATTGCCAGAAAAAGAAGGCCAGCAGCTAAGAAGTAGACCATTTACAAGATGGCATATCTTTTTAATGTCTCAATTGACCATTTACAAAATTAAGTAGTACTTTGGTTACATAGAAGAAAATCTTACTTGACAATGGCACAAGTGACTCATCTGCACTTTGCATTCTCCATTTCATTGAACTAACATCTTCTTAAGACCCAATATGCTTTCACCATTGTACAAATCTTTATTTATGTTGGGATGGGTCTTAAATATAACTCCAGGATTATCGCCTGTCTCGATCTGAATCAACATCAGAAAACAATACTCTCAAAAGCATTCAACATGAAAACGTCTTTTCAGATCGGGATACAAGTGAACAACAATCAGGGCAGTAACAATAACTGAGGTACCTGAACTTGGATGAATCCATCCTCCTGGTTAAGTATCTGGAGTGGTAACATTCCTTGCAGATCAAAGTTGTCAATACCACCGTCCCGTTTCAATGTTACATTAAGCTTTTCTTCAATACTTAATGTAACAGGCTCACTTGGCAGGGACTGACCAGCACTTGGTCTCACATCTTCAACCTTCAGCCTTGAGACTTTAGAGATTCCAAAAATTGGTTGGTTCTTTGTGTTTTCCCAAGCTTCATGCCAAAATCTTTTGACGGAGCTGTAGCAGAGGATGGCAGACGACCTAATCATTGTAACCCGAAAGAATTAATACAGCTTAAATTCAACAAATTTACCATTAAAACATTTTCAACTTTTACCAGTAACATAACTAACTAAACATTTTGTTAAAAGTATTACTGTATAATAACATAATCTTTCATATTTAATACTACTAGTACTATTTTTTTTAACTCAATATAAAAACTAATGACCAACTTGTATCAATAGTGACACACTGAACAAAATAACACTAACCAAGAAGATGAACTCAGAATATCATCTTCATAAAACTTTTTAGAGCATTCTGATGATACAGGTCAGTACTTCCAATACGATTGCTGCAAATTTTTTTTGAGGGCAAACCTTTCTGCTTAGAAGGAGTCCCTTCGGTGCTTAATCCAAAGCTAGAACCACCTCCAAAACCACCATTGCTGCCTAGATATGCTAGTGTCACTGCCAAAGCCACTGTCGATTCTTCCATCTTGATTGCGATGACATAAATCCTTCGTTGTCACCTCTATTCTTCTAATCTATATAGAACATGTAATTAATTAATCGATCCATGGTATATGAAAAATGACAAACAGAAATTGAGCAACAATGAGCATTTTACCTGCTTTTGTCAATCTCACTAGCCTTTATTTTCTGATATCCTTGGTTTCATTGATTTTTCTTTCAGGGCCAACTTGTGTAGTTTCTCTTCATGACTTTCCATTTTCACATTACTGCTTTACATGTGCCGCTGTGACATTTTCCTTGTGTCCCAGTGAGATAACTTCATCAAATGCAAAAAGAATGTCAATATAATCCCTAGCTAAACTGCAACGTTTAGGAACAATCACTATTTGATTCCATGGTATATTTCTAATCCATACATTATAGTAATAGATTTGTGTCTTTGTAGATCAACTTGAAAGGTTGAATTGATAAAGTGCCTCTCAACTTAGTTACGTAGAAATATCTTATTTGTCAACTAAGAGTATATACTTTAAATTTGTTGTTCAAAACTAGTAATTTTAATTTGTAATTTGTAATTTGTAAATAGGCTGTTTAGTTTTGTTGAAATTTACAAGTATATTTAAATTTATGGTTCAAGACTTCAAGTCTTTGTAAATTTTGAATGATGTACGTTGTACTTGTAACATTGTTGAAATTTATGTCAATAAAATTGCAGTTGTCATCCTTATTATTTGGATTTAAATTTTGCAAATTTTATAGATAAATAAAGCCTAAAAGACAAAAAAAAAAAAAAGAATTGCCGAACCGGACCCGAACCGACGGTTTCGAGCCATGAGTGGAACCTTCAAAATCCATGGCGGGCCGGTTCGAGGCTCAATGATTTTTGAACCGTGAACCATGAACACATCTACACTCAACCATATCTATTTTTAGTGATTCATCAATAATCACTTAACTGTCCAATTATATACTACTCCCTTCATCCCATACGAGTATGCATTGTTTCCTATAAGAGTCTAATTTTTAAATTATTCTCTCTAACGAGGGTAACCTATTTCTACTAATATTTTATTTACACATCTCTCTTACTTACTGTTGTGCAGGTAAAGCTCATACCCAACCAAAATTGAATACTTGTGTGGAACGAAAGGAGTATTTTTCTTTATTTTATTTTTAAATAATACTCCATCTATCCACCATTTAAAGAGTCATTTTGCCTTTTATTTTAATTGTTCATGATTTATAGAACCATTTATTTTATTTCATTTTTAGTATACGGACCCACATTCATTCCCTAACATTTTAGTCTCACGGTCCATTATAAAACTAATAGTATTAAAAATGGTCATACATTCCACTCACATTCTCTTTTTACTTTCATTCACAAAGTTAAACGTATTTCTTAAAATTTGCCGTCTGAAATAAATAGTTCTTAAATGTTGAATGAAGGAGTAATTTCTATTTGTTTTAAATTATTTTTATCGTAAAATTAAAAACACAAAACATAACAAATTAAAAAATATAGACAAACAAATCGTAAAAGACAAAATCACACAATTGTGTACAAAATTAAGGATAAATAATTAACTGTACTAAAAAATAGTAGTAAGAAATTGTAGTAAATAAAAATGGATTATTAATGAAGAAAAAAATTATGTAAAAATTTATAGAAAATTAAAATTTATGAATTTGAATATACTTAATTTTTTAATAATATATTAAAAATGAATGAATATTAAGAAAAATAATTAAGCATTAATAAAACTGTACCAAAACACAAAATTTCATTGGTGAATGTATAGAAGAAAGAAAGAGATTTGATCTACCAGAAGAGACCATTTTCCTATTTTTAATTTTTTATTTATAAACTGACAGCGAACATGATAAACATAGTCCTATTCTCTTTTCTATTTTATGCACTATTCGACAAGAAGAGTGCATTAGACCGCCTTTCCCTTTTCGATTTTAATTTACCTTTACAAATCATTTTCGATTTTCTTATTCATAAATTAGAATTATAAAACGGGTAGGTCATCAATTTTTCAGCAAATTTTGCTCCCATCCAATTCCAATCACCTCTCATCCCTTTATCCTACGCACACCATGTGTACGTTAGAGAAGCGTGGAAGCATTTTCTTCCTCACGCTAACCGGCGCCTCCAAGAAAGACCAGGAGCACCGCCTCAACCCCACGCTCATCGCCGCCATCCGCGCGGCGCTATCCGAAGTCAGATCGCAAGCCGTCCCCGGATCGGCGCTCGTCACTCGAGCCGAAGGCCGATTCTTCTCCAACGGCTTCGACCTCCGCCACGCGCAGGCCGTCGCCGCCGCTTCCACCGCCGCCGATGCGGCGGCGGCGGAAAGGGCATCAACATGGTGAATCTGTTCCGCGGCGTCGTCTCCGACCTCCTCACCCTCCTATGCCGACCGTCGCCGCCGTGACCGGGCACGCGGCGGCGGCGGGGCTGATCCTCGCGATTAGCCACGATTACGTCGTGATGACGAAATCGAGAGCGGTGCTGTACCTGAGCGAGCTCGACATCGGCATGAGCCTGCCGGATTACTTCACGGCTCTGATCAAGGGCAAAGTAGGCTCCAGCGCTGCGCGGCGGGAGCTGCGCTCCGCGCGGCGAAGATCGGCGCCGATGCGGCGGTGCGGATGGGGATCGTCGATGCGGCGTACGATTCCGCGGAGGAGGTGGCGGCTGCGGCGGTGCAGACGGCGGAGGAATTGGGGAAGAAGGAGTGGAGCGGCGAAGCGTACGCGGAGATTAGGAAGTCTCTGTATCCAGATGTTTGCGGTTTGTTAGGATTGGAAGAGAAGACGGTGTTCCCATCTAAGCTTTGACAAGGTAAACAATACTAGTAATAAGAATTTGGTGAAATCAAATTGTTGATTATTAACTTAATCACCAGAATTATAGTATTGATGATTGATTCATTTAGAATCGACTGATTCTGGAGTTGGATTTGAATACGGTATACTGGATTATGATTTACGTTTTGGAGTTGTTTCTGCACTTTTGTGTTTTCAAAGCGTTGTTTTTGGACTATGGTACGCAATTCAATACGAATATACTCTTAATTCCTATTTTGCCCATTGCTGACTTTGAAAACTTAAATACGGTGGGGCTAGATAGATATCTTTTCTTTGATCCATATCTTTTGAATTAATATACACGCTACTACTCCTTTAATTCTTTCGATTTATCCTACGCGACAATCCCATACCAAACTAAATAATTCAATCGTTATCACATCCCTTAATAAGTTAATTATGCCCACCATCCTAATCCACATTAACATTAAATTGTGTGACTATATACTCACCATCTTAATCCAAAACATGTAGCACTTCGTAGTAATAATAGTACTAGTTGACTTATTAAACTGTTTAAATTTCTAAATATAATTTGCTATACTAATTGATTCCCTCCTTGATGGTTTAAAGTCCATTTAAAATCTTTCATATTTGGATATAATTTTACCCTTATTATAAATTAAACAAATGTAATTATCTACATAAAAATCCAAAAATATCATTATCATTAATTTCCTTAATTTATTCCCTTTATGCTCACTTAATTTATTACACCCTCCAAATTTCTTTTTTTGTCATAACCAATTTCACAAACTCCGTCCCTAATAGATGTCATTTTCTTTTTAATTTGTCTACAAAGATGTTACATATTTTTTTTGGAAAAAGTTTTTCTAACATTAATATAAATATATTTTTTTTCTTTCCATTAACATTAAAACTACCCTCCTAAAATTTAGTGTCAACCCCCAAACGTGATATCTTTATGGAACGGAGGGAGTAATAATAATAATAATATCCACTTTTTTTTCCTTATATTGAGATAAAAAATATTTGACACGGAATTTAAGAATGGATGATCATGTGTTAAATAAATCGATGAAAAAATATGAACCGTTTAAATTTAAATAAATCGATGAAAAAAAATGAAGTAGTAGTAGTAGCGGTGGCCGGGGAGGAGGAGGAGGAGTGGTAGTGGTAGTGGTAGCGGTAGATCTCTAAATATAACTTGTTATAGTAATTGATTATTGATGTGTATTTTTTGAGCTTTTATATTAATGAACTAATAACACACAAGTATATCAAATAGCTCTAAAATTATAATTTTTCGCAAAAAGGGACGAGATGTAGTTGTAGTAAAAAATGTCGAACCACATGGAGCGTACGGTTATCTAATTCGAAAGCAAATAAATTTTTGGAATTTTTGGATTGAGAAACCAAATTGGGAAACAAAAACAAGTGAAGAAATAAAATGACAACACAAAATAAAACCAAGAGAGTGAGAACATTGCTCCTAATATGCTCCTTTGAATTAACTTAATGGACGAATAGCTAGCTATGGATTAAGATTAATCTAATGAAAGTTGTAAATATCTCGTTCATTCTACTCACCTTGAACATGTTCGCAAATGCTTGAATTTAACCTTGATGAACACTAAGATCAAATTCGTACTCATCGGATTATCACTCATACGGTAGCGTGGTAGCTTCCACTTCTAAGTTCCAACGTACTGATTCATTTACAAAATCAATTGAACATTCATACGGAACACGTAAATGTCCAACAATTATTGTAACGACATGTAAATTAACTTATCCAAGATTCATATGCTGAACACGATACAAATCTCAAACTCTTTATCTACGTTTTCACCTTTTAACCAAGTTAAAGAGACATTGGCTAAAAGACATGATTGAATAATAAATTAGGCCGGAATTATAATTCAATGTAAAAAGCACCGTATAAAAAGATCATAAATTAATACTAATCCATAGAATCCAAAAGTAATTCACATCTTTCACAAATTAGGAGCAACATAAGAGTTTAGTTACACATCCACAACCAAAAAAGAAAAAAACCATAGAACTCATGAAATTGATGTGTAGATGTAGAAATCTCCTGGGATGATGGAAGTTGAATGATTGCACCTCCAATTTTCTCTCTTCCCTTTCTCATCTCCTTTCTCGCTGGAATATCTGAATAACTCCCCAGAAACCGCTCCAGAAACCAATTTGAATACTAAATTGGCAGTTTCGAGAAAAAGCCCGACCAGCGTTTTCCGGGTTCACTACTCTGCGAACCCGTCAAATGGCCATAACTTCTTCATCCGACCTCCATTAGGCGACAAAGGGGTACGCGAAGCTATTTCAAGACGAAGATAATTGTGGTAAGATAAAAGAATTTGGACACCATCTTGATAGCAACGAACACTTTGAATCAGGCCCCACCGCTTTGGCTCATTGTAGTCACTCCCATGTACATCTATCAACTACTAGTAATATATAATAATCAAACTTTAATGATTAATTGATAGGTGATTTTAATATAAAATAAGAGAAATCATAATAGAATTAGCATCATATGATTCACATCAATTATTTATTGCAATAGAACATTACAAACCAACATTAGGGTCTTGATTGGTCATTTGTTAGCCCACGTCACTATTGTATGGGCGCTACCAAACGAATCAAACCCACCACGTTAGGTCTTGATTGGTACATATGTTAGCCCAATGTCCCCTATTGTATGGGCTCTACCAAACCATCAAAACGACATTTATTGAGTTTTTTCCTACCCAAAAACTCACAACTCTTCTTATGTAACCCAAATATCTTGAAACACTTCTAAGCTCAATAATCTAGTTATAATGTTTTGCAAAGGTATCACAATAATAGTGACAATTGTGCAATAGCACTTTTAGATGGTAAAATGTGAAAGGATAATTGTTAGCTACCAACTATATTGTAAACTATATGTACCAGTAGCAAAAATATTAATATCTTTATTTAAATTTTAAGTCAAATCTATTTCCTCTTTTCCATCCATCAATGTTATCGCCGACATCGGAGTTAGTGACTTAAGCTGGCTTTTTTTAAAAATTTTACTTTGTAATAAATTTTTAGTCATTTCACCAAATAAATCTTGAATAATTGTCTACTTTTTTATTTTAGATCGTTTCATATCCATATAATGTACTCGGATTAGAGAATCTACAATTGTGTATGTTGGTGTTTCGATCACGTCTCACTGAGCGAGCCCCGCGAGACATTGTTACGGTGTCTCGCCTCAAAGGTGTCGCGGAGAGAGGCATTTATCTATTTCGGCTCACCCTTATATTTGTTTGGGCGTGATGCACTCCCATCCACAAACAGTGGCGAAGCCACGTTGGGACCAGGAGGCCCTTGGTCCCCCATCAATTTGTATTTAACCTACATATTGTGTATGTAGATATGTTGTTATGTGTGAACTCATTAGACCAGTTGGTCGAAACTAGCTTTGTTTGAATGGCCCGAATTTGATTCCATTTGTTGACTATTTTCCTCTTTTATTTTCTCTACTTTGCATTTATACTCCTCCGTCCCTAGTAGAATGTCCATTTTTTTTTAATTCACACAAAAGATGTCTCATTTCTTTCTAAAAAGCTCTCTCTCAGCATTAATATAAATATACTTATTTTCTCCCATCTAACACACAAAATAACATCTCCATAAAATCTCGTGTCGATTCTCAAGTGTGACATCTACTATGGGACGGAGGAGTACAATTTTTTCCCTCTTCTCTATTTATGCAACTTTTTATTCTTTTCTATTTATGCGTATAATTTGTATATTTTATTTTTTTATTTTCTATTTTTTGAAACATAAATTTTATTTGTTCTCTTTTATACCACTAATTATGCTAATTTTAATACTGTTATTTTGTAATTATTTTGTTCCATTAATATGATCATAAAAAAAAAAATTAAAAAATAATCATTGTATTTGTTATAAATTATATTTTCGTTGATATTTTCTATGGTGACATTTAAACATCATAAAAAATTCTTTCTATCCATTATATTTACATAAAAATTGAAGATATCGAATAATCAAGCTTCGACGTCATGAACATCGAAAAAATCATATAACTATTTATAGTAATTTGGGCCGCTATTGTAAAACTCTGTCTTAGGCACTGCCCTGCAAATGAGTCTCCATTATCCGATTGGAAAAAAACTTATTTAAAAAAAATAGAAAAAAATCAAAATTTCGGTAAAAGTGTTCCACTTGCCCAAATATTACAAGGGTGAGCAAAAATATGAAAACCGAATATCATAGGGGTGAGCATTCAGTTTCGAGTTCTATTTTTGTTCAAACAAAACTAAACCCGAAAAATCAAATTTAGTTCAAAACCCAGAACGAGCCGAACCCGAAAATCGAAACCAAAAAATCGAAAATCGAACTTCAAAAACCAAATAAAATAAAAAACCAAATATATATATATATAGAGAGAGTTGTAATCAATGTCGAACCCTTCTTAAAGACGAACTAGAGAACAAATCGGGTCATAAGATCTAGTTTTTTGATGAGATATGTTCTTGTGTAAATTTTTTCGCTCTTCATTACAAGCCAATTTTACTTCATTGTATAGGTTTATTACTTCATTCCTACGTAATGCATTGAAACTACAACATGTTTTTACTTGCTTCAAGTAGGTTTTGAAATGATTCAACATATGCTTCGTTCGAATTCATTGACATGAGTTTTTACTTTATTCAAATTAAAAAATGCAATTTATTCAAGTGAATTTATTACTTCATTCGAAACGTTATTACTTCATTAGATAAGGTTTTTACTTCATTCAGAGGACTCAAATCTTCTACACATACTTCATTCATATAATTTATTATATTATTCCATGTGTTTATTACACCATATCACGTCGAAAGCGGTGGTGATAGATATTGTGAGAGAAAGAACTGTAGCGACAATAAACGCATTACGTACTAGAATGAAGTAATAATCCTATTATAATGAAGTAAACACGGAATGAAGTAATATATTCGAATGAAGTTAATTAGTTAAATATTAGTAACGTGTTAGTATGACTTATTTACCTTCGGATGAATAATAAAAGAAGCGAGTGATGAAGGAGAAAATAATTTGTAAATTTTGAAAAATCTCATCCATAAAAAACTAGATCTAAAAACCCTAATTTGGTATGGTTCGGTGGTTGGTCTTTAAGAGTGGATTTGTGGATATAGAGACTCTTATATATATATATATATATATATATATATATATATATATATATATATATATATATATATAGTATATATATATGGTGTCCTATTAACCACAAATCCACCCCTTAAGACGAACTAGAGACCAAATTAGGGCCACTCATTTTCTTAATCTTATGGTTATGATTAACTTACAATTAACTTTATATATATATGGAGTCCTTTTAACATTTTTTTAATTTTTTTAAAAATTTGCTGGAGTAAATAATGAACTATATTCACTACATAATGAACTAAATGAATGTAGTTATAAACTTATTATTACTTTATTGATCGTCTTATTCTTAATTCCGTTAGTTTATTACTTCATTTATTCATGCTATTACTTCATTCATTAGTTTATTACTTCATTCGATCATGCTATTACTTCATTCTATTAGTTTATTACTTCATAATGTGTTATGACATAATTATCTTTCGTTGGGTTTAGGGTTATTACTTCTCATTAGTTTATTACTTCATTGCATGTTATTGTTATGAACTTATTCACTTCATTATGTGCTATTACTTGATTCCGTTAGTTTATTACTTCATTTATTCATGTTATTACTTAATTCCATTAGTTTATTACTTCATAATGTGTTATGACATAATTATCTTTCATTGGGTTTAGGGTCATTACTATTCCGTTAGTTTATCACTTATTCAGTTATGTTATTATTTCATTCCGTTAGTTTATTACTTCATCCAATCATGTTATTACTTCATTCTATTAGTTTAGTACTTCATTCCGTTAGTTTATTACTTCATTCGGTCATGCTATTACTTCATTCGTTAGTTTATTACTTCATTCGGTTATGTTATTACTTCATTTCATTAGTGTAGTACTTCATTTCATTAGTTTAGTACTCTCCAAGTCCATAAAAGTTGAGACAAAACTTTTGGGCACGGAATTAAGAATTTATATTAAATAAATATAGAGAGATGAAAAAAGTAGGAAAGATAAGAGAGAGTAAAGTAAATGATGGAATAAAGTAAAGTGATTGAATGCTTTGTCTTTTGTTAAAAAAGGAAATAACTCGACTTTTATAGGACGGACTAAAAAGAATACGACTCAACTTTTATGGGACGGAGGAGTACTTCATTTCATTAGTTTATTACTTCATAATGTGTTATGACATAATTATCTTTCAGGTTGAAGTAGAATTGAGTATATAATGAATGCGAAAAATTACTTCATAACATACATTCATTTAGTTCATTATGTAGTGAATATAGTTCATTATTTACTCCAAAGTTTTTATCGAATAAAGAAAAATTAAATTTTTTTTAAAAATTTAAAATAAAATAAATTAAAAATATTTATATTTAATAAAATATTAAATTAATTCTAAATTAATCATAACCATAAGATTAAGTAAAATGAATGGTCAAATTTGTGCTCAGTTCGGTTAAGAAGGGTTTGCATTGATCACTCTCTCTCTCTCTCTCTCTCTCTCTCTCTCTATATATATATATATATATATATATATATATATATATATATATATATATAGGGATGTATTCATATCATTTTTTCATCTTTTGTTCTTTTTCCTTCTCAATACTGACCATTCAATTCCAAGATCTAATGGCTCAAAATAAGGTTGCATCTATTTGATTAAAATGATTTAAAAATTTTGAAAAGGTCAAATTGGGTATACACTAATTAGTTTGTTATGGTAATTCCCTTAATTATCTCTATTAAAGATTACTGCGTTATTTTCACGATTATACGCTGCAATCTTTCTTCTCTCCCTAAACTTTCAGCGTGAGTTCTCCATTGATGATATTCGCTTTCCCTAATCTTTTCTCTCTTTTCTAAATCGAAGAATTGGGTTTATATTTCTTCTCGAAATATACCGATTAGTGAGAGATAGCTCATTTCTCTCTCTTCTCCGAAATCGGTGGTGTCCCTTGATTCCTTTCGGTTTTTCAATAATGGAAGAAAGTCATTTAATTAATTCTTTCATCGATTTTGAGAATTATTGATAAATTTTGGTAGAAAGTTATTGTATTAGTCGTGTAATTGACATCAATGGTTTTATGTATTTGAAAATTTGTGATTAGTTCGTTCTTGCATTTACTATTATTTTGCATCAATTGTCGTTTTATTTTCATGAATCAAATCCGACATTTCTGATTTTCGTGTTTTTTTCGTAGATTCTGACTTGTAAATTTTCGACAAATAATGTACTATGTTAAGCGTATAATGTAGATTGTATTAATGTACCGATTATAGTTGTATAATGTATATGCGTCTTTGAATAATGTAGATTATAATGGGTTTAATGTGTACAGTTAAATCCATTCCCAAAAGGTTTAGCAATCTATGGGGCTAGGGTATAGTACCGACTCACTAACAAAACCTTGACTACGGAAAGACGAGTTAGAGCCATTCCCATAGGGTTTAGCAATCCATAGGATTAGGGCATATTACTATCCCATACATCAAAATTCATTTTTGAATTAAGTACATGTTTTCAGGGAATAATGTTTAGGCTAAGTAGAACTAAATAATGTCGCCCAAGTGGCCTATAATGTACGTGTGTAAATCGTGCAGGGTGCAAGGTATTATCAGACGGGCTGCACGCACCGAGCTCATGGATCGAGAGGGTTTTGAGGAAAATGGCAGGGACTACCTCAAGTAGGAGATTTTGTTCCTAATATTGTATTGGAGTCAGAAAATATTGTTGTGAATAGGGTGGCAAATCGTCGTGGTTGTTTCGTTATCGTGTCGACACGATAATAACAAATACGAACACGACCGTTAAGAAAACTCAAACATGAACATGAATACGACTGCTATCCTCGAGACACGAACACGACATGAACCAACACGAACCCATTAACGATACGAACCACTTCGGATCAACAGGCAGATAACAACATATATGACACGACACAATAACGACACTATAATAATCATGTATTAATATTATTTCTAATATTAAATTTTAAATTTAAATTTTAAAATTTTAAATAAATTTAAAATTTTAAAAATTTTAAAATATTAAAATATTAAAATAAATAATAATATTATAATATATTAATATTATTACTTAACGTGTAACACGAACACGACACGAAGTTTTCATGTCATTATCGTGTCGACACGATAAGGACACAAACCCAATAAGCCTTGACACATACCATTAATTTCGTGGGTTGCGTCGTCAAAATTTGCCATTCTAGTTGCGAGGTTGGAGATGTTATTTTTAATGACCCATTTGATTTTAGACAGCCAACTGCGATCATTGTATGGAGACAAAAATTGACGTCGACGGTGGGATTGAAGAGTGTGTCACGATGTATTCGAGGTTTTTCGCAATGCACTGGGTCTCCTTGATCCATACTACAATCTACAATGTTGCTTTTGCTTCTTCTCAATTCTACTCAATTATTGAAATAGGTGGAAAGGGCATTAGCATTTCATTGAAGATAGTTTGTGCACCTAGGTACTATTCAGGCAACAAATATGGGCACTTGGGTGGGGTTTTTACTTGATGGCGTAATGAGCCGTGATATCTTCAATTTGGTGGAGAAGGAGCTCGCATATTTGCCCCACGAATTTTTGAGACGATTGGTATTGAAGTTGTTATGAACAGAAGACTTCATCAAGATAATTTTATGTTCTCATTTCGCTGCGGCATGGTGATTTCGTGGACATACTATTGCAATTCGGATTTCCCGCCTCATCTATACATATATAAATGCGAGTTTTTGCCTTTTCTTGAAATATTTATATGTTTTGTCTTTATACTGAAATATTTATAAGTTATGGACCAATTTGAATATTTTAAGTAACTCTCATGAATATTTATTTAGATATTTTAATGAGCATTTGACTAATTCTTAAAGCACTACAATGACTCATTGGTGGTTACAAATATTTAAATAGAATAATGAGCATTTAACAAATTTTGTAACCTATATTGTCTTGATTTTATAATTTATGATGTTTTAATTCCATGATATATCATGTACTAATTTTGTACCTATAAAAGGCATAGAGTTGCGGATGAAATACACACTAACAAAACATTCTTCATTCTCTCTCAAGATCTCAATATTTTATTGCACATTTAGGAACACTGTTTTGCTCGATTTTGAAGCCCATCAAGTTTATAGGTGCCTAGTAGGTTTGATCATATACGTTAGGAGAAAGTCGTTTCATCTTTGAGAAAAATACGTCAATCCGAGAGCACTAACCGTGATGTAATTTGTCTTGCGGAAAGAGAGTTTTTCTTGACTAATTTTCATTGTAATTCCATTTCATTTATTGTTGTTTTTTCTTTGATTACAATAGTTAGAGTACATCGTGTATATAGTTCTAGAATTTTATACCAATATTTTTTACAGTTCTTAAAGAGGGAAGAATTTAACATTCTTAACTCAAACATACATAGTATTTATCTTCATCTTTACACAATTTATTATTTTTAGTAGAGACATATGAAGGATTGTTTTAAACATATTTTTCAAAAATGTCAACACTTAATATAGTCTCTTTATCATTGTCCACATAATTGTATTTGTCTTAATTCCATTATAAATATGTTTAATTTAATGTCTTTAGGTGTAAAATGAATTGAGGAGTATATATTTATTGAATTTTTATTATATAGTAGTATATTTTTCCATTTTAAATCTTATAAAATTATATTGTTTCTTATTTAATTAATCGATTAACAATTTAAAATCGTATGACAAAAAATTCCCC